>NC_057795.1:598834532-599135129 GCF_018294505.1 Triticum aestivum | reverse complement strand
TGTCTCCTTAGCTAAATAGCCCAGCCTCTATTAGTATATTGTATGTTGTATTTGTGTTGTAAACACTTTTTATATCAATTGGACCACCCTAATCCAAAATCCTGGCTACGCCACTGCTCACACATGGTTCTTATCCGATGTAATATGTACAATTGGCATGTACTTTCTCGTACCACCCTATATTCTACGTAGTTGTCCTTGCATTAGTTTTTACGGCTGTGTAATTGTTTATTACTTATGGCTGTTTGTAGTATCACTTAGCCTTCAACTTTAACAAATGTGTCACTTTTTTTGCGAGAACAAAAAGTCTTATTGGGATGCCTTACTGTCTGAGGTGTCCTTCCACAGATTCTTGGCCTAATTTACCTTCTCACAACGATTTGTTTGAAAAAACCGCAGCATTATTTCGCCCTCTTACTATTGTATCATCAGTGCTCGTGATCACATGGACGTTTTTCTGCACGCCTAGTAATCTTCGTCGTAATTCCATTGTGACACCGACCACAGATGATGAGTGAAAAATCTAAAGGCCATATACAATTTTACCTTTCTACCTGGTACTTTAACTTCTCTTTCCCTGACTAATATTTTCATTTCCTAGTGAACTTGCGCCCAGGCAAATATTGGAAAATAGAAGTTTTCTCTATATTTGAGAAGAAAAAAGAAACAGTCAGTTTTTTTTAAGAAAAGAAAGAAACAGTCAGGCGGGAACTAGCGGATTGGATGGATGGGTTCGTCAGGCCCGTTAGTTCTGGGGCTACGGCCCGAGCAGATCAATCCAACGGCACAAGTCGGCCCGGCGCCCCTGCCAAACCCTAACGCCCCAGAACCCTTCTATATAAGCAGCGGCGAAGATGCCCTTCTTCCCCACGCCGCCACCTCCCATCCACCCCAGCAAACAGGTTCTTCCCCCCTCCTCTCCCTCTGACCCATCAGATCTCGACCTGCCTTCTTGTTCTGCAACCCGTTTTCGGTTCTTGTTCTTCCCGTGGTGATTTTTGCATCTGGCTCGAGGACGGTGACGATTGATATTTGGTCTCGTTCGTCGTAACTGGCATCTTCTTGCCTTGCCGACCATCCTGCTATATCACCACCCATATTCCGAGTCCTCTTCTTGATTAGAATTACCTCACCCCGAGTAACACTCTTCTGCTGATTTGTTCTTGTTTTTTCCTTGTTTATCGCTGGCCGAGGATTAAAATAAATTTATAGACAAGCATATGTCCGAATTTTCTTCATGTGGAACGATCTAATCTTCTCTATGAGGCCAATGATCCTGCTCATTTTTTAATTTTCGATTATTTGTGGTTTCGTGGTGCTGATGATGATTAGTGTGAACCTTTCTCAATGAATCACTAGTGATTACATAACCTACTGCCTTCCTTCTGAGGCATCACGATCCCTTTAATCCTTCTGTCCTTTTCTTGGCGTTTTGTTTTTTCTCTTGAATTATTGGTTTGCTAAGGTCGGATGATGATCACAAGTGCATAGTTCATATGATCAAATCGTGATTACTTGAACAAAATTAGTCTTTCGCTCCTATCTGATGACCTTAGAACCCTTAAGCTTTTTCTTGAGAATCAACATTTCGTGTGTTAGTTTGCTTGTTAATTATTTTTCAACGTCATGTCTGAATTTGTTGTAGAGGACGGTGAAGATTGGTATTTGGTCTCGTTCGTCGTAACTGGCATTTATTTGCCTTGCCGACCATCCTGCTATATCACCACCCATATTCTGAGTCTTCATTTTACATATTATCAATTGAAATTCATTTAGACTGAAATAATCTTGTACGGTACAGAAGGAACATAGTCAGCAGATCTTTGTAGTTATGAGGATGATGATTTCAAATTTGTCGCCCCAGTCTTAGGTTCCGCTTAGGTGGATCTGTGCTGATTGACATACTATTAAATCTGACTCAGCAAATTAAAATTTAGATAGTTGGTTTGATTTTCCTTTCTACTCAATATTCTTGGGTGATGGCAGTGACGATTTGCAAATATTCAAGCTCAACAGACCAAATTACAGGTCTTCTCTCAGGAGTTGATTTGTATGCCGATTATCCCGCTGAACCGAGCCATCTCATACCCTTTATTTTGAATCTGCCGTTCATTGTTCTTATTCCTATTTTTTGTTTGATGCGTGTGTTTCGTTTGGAGAGTGTAGTTGCAATGAGGATATCAAGCTCCCTCTTCTGAAAGCATTGACGACATTGCTGGCAGAATCGAACCAATTAAACATTGCCACCACTGAGCAGCTATATTTTCAATCATTTTTGCTGTTATTTTTGTCGATGATCTGTTTGGATTGTGAGGAGGTATTGATGCATAATCCAACACTTGATCCGAGGGGTTGCATTAGCTGCCTATGTGATGTCATCTTTGCAACTGAATCCATTATATAGATCAGTTTCTAGTTTTTATTTTCTTCTAGATTTCGTCTGTATCAAGTGATGAAACCTTATTCAATCTTAGGACGCCTTCTGACACAGTGCCTATTTTCCTGTGGATGAGAAGGCTTTTATATTCTGATGATACACCATGTTATCTTAGTCATTGTTTTAGTTTTTTGTCAGCTGGACAGCGATTATGATTACACTAGAGACCTGCAAAGTAAATGAAGCCTATGATGATTAGCTTTATGTTGGAATTACCGTCTGATTTTGAATGACGATATTTTTGCGGCTTTCTGAGGCACAAAACCAGTAGCGTATGATTTTCTTTTTTAATTATATAGTTAATTTTGTTAACTTAAATTTTCCCGGTGATGATTCTTAGACCAGGAAGTGCCGTATGACACTGTAAACAGCAGCTGTTTCTCACCACTGCACATGTCCTCCATGGCTATTACCTTTGTGGTTTGGTCAGGGCTGGAATCTCCATTTGCACCTGGTTTGGTTCAGCTGTGTGCATGATTTTAAATGGGTCTCTGAGGGATTCTCTCATATTGTTTGCTCTGTTGTTTGTGTGTTGAACCTTAGTTTTATTTTGGTTGGTATAGCTATTGTGGTTAAAATATTTTTGTATTGGCTCACAAGTTATTTGTCGATTTGATCACTTTTGAGGATATGTTCTGGCGATGATGATAAATTTAAGGCTTGTTTCTCAAAACATTCGCAGATGCCGCCTAAGATCTTTCGCCCAGCCAGGCTTGAGAGCTAATGCTGCTAATTCCTTCCTTGGATGTCTGAGCCATATGAATATCCTCATACTTTGTTGTCTTCTGCTCGATGTTTCATCATGTAATGTGGGGAGCACTGTTTGAATGTTCGGCTGCTGTTGTAGCATCTGAGTTAACAACGCTCCTGAGATGTAGTTCAGGTGGCTTTTAAAGCACAAATCCGTCCAGATGGATCTTGGGTTACGCTCGCCCCCAAATTGCAGTTTAAACTCTGTTTTGTTGTTGTTGATGAGTCAATTGATCCTTCTTTGGTGCAGTGATTATAAAACATTCCTCGTACTGACGGGAAATCCCTGTGAACGACATCTATACACCCATAGAATCTGAGCATCAATGGACACTATTTCTTGTTTCAATGCGTATTATTATGTTATTTCTTCTTTGTTTTCACTGAGAGTTGCGTTATGATTTTTATGGAACAATCTAGTTAGATGTGATTGGGCAGCAGTGATATCTTTGTGAATGACTCCCATAGAATCTGAGCACCAATACCGCATTGCTGTTTAATTATTTTTGTTTAAAATGCAGTTTTTTAATTTTGACCAGGAGATGCTTTTCCATTAGCAAGTCTGCTAGCAGATTATTTAGAAACTGAAGCCCTGCTCAGTTCTGTGTACTCACGACCTAGGCAGCACAACTGGAGAATCATTCCAAATACCAGTATACTGCTCATTTTCAGTGAGGTCCATTGCTATGTTGTCATGCATTTGTGTCTGTAAAACCGTCCATCAAATGTACTTCCATTTTGTAATAGAGATGATGTATTGAGATTTCTCACTAGTTTAGTGATCTATGCTGATGAATTTCAATGCAACTGTGCCATTAAAAAACATGTCGTCAGGCGAGGACATTGGGCTTGCTTTTGTGTCTTTAAAATCCTTATGTGCCACTTGATTTCAACCATGGAGGATCTCTTGAGATTTGGCGAACATTACCTTCAACTATGCTCATCACTGTATGGCATGAGGCACATGAGACATGACAATGAAACTTAGTGAGACTCAAATTCCGTTATCAGGTGAAGGAGGGTTTTCTCTTTAGTGTCAGTCCTTGGTTTGCTGGTACAGCAGTTTCATTTGAACTCTCGGGGTAGATGTTGTGCTTGAGTTGCGTGCCATGCAGGGTGGTGCAATTTTATCCTTAGGATACTGGTGCCCAATAGGCTGCTTCCCTAAAAGAAACTGGAAATTCAAAAACAGGTTACCAAATACGACCAAACTTTTGAAATGTGCTTTTGTCCCAGCTCCAATAATAATACAGTATGCCTCTTATGTACACAGCCCTAACGCAGCTTGTCCAATATATATCCATCTGAATGATGTTGCTCAGCAAGATATCCTGGAACATTATCCAACGCCACCACACAATACAAACCATATAACCAAGTAATTACTTGGATGGACCAACATTATCCAACGCTCTCGATGGTGGTCTCACCATACGTAATGGGTCTTGGCCCCGTCGGGCAGAATCGCGGCCAATGCAGTGGTCGTGCCGGTGGAGACACACGGCCGAAGCAACAACTACGCTTAAATGGGTTGGCCGGCGGCAGGGAGAATCCGGCTTGGCGCCCGTGCTCACCAGAACGTCAGGGAAGCGACATGGACTAGGTTGAAGCAGCCTTGCAGTAGCAGGAGAGTCATGTCCCACATTGCAGAATCCATCTTCACTACTGCGTCGTTTGAGTCCATCGGGGAGATGGAGTGCTTTGAATTTGGTCAGCGGCGGCGGTTGTCATTTGCGGCCCGATTTCTGTGGGAAAAAAAAGTCCATTTTAAACCTTGAATTCGTAGTGGTTGGACATGTTTGGTGCACCAGGAATGCAACAATCCCGGCCGGGATTGCAGGCTACTCTCACTGCTATGGGGACCCTACGTGTCAGACCCTTCTTCCTCAATCACGCGGATGCAAAACTGGCGCTAGACGTGGAGGCGGCGGATGCCTCGACGGCGGAGAGCAGAGCAGCGGCTGTTAGCACAGGCCCTGATCAAGCGTCGTACGTCTCTCCAAGGCATGATTGAATCCGCCAAAGAGACGGAATAGATGATCTCACTGGAAACTATTCTCCCATTTAGAGACCTTGGCGGGAACGTTCTGAAATTCGGAGTTTGGTACGTGTATGGATGTTACTTTAGTGAAGAAATTAAAGCATCCTTTTCGATTCCCGACTCTAGCTCACAGTTCTGAAATTCGGAGTTTGGTACGTGTATGGATGTTACTTTAGTGAAGAATTAAAGCATCCTTTTCGATTCCCGACTCTAGCTCACAGTTCTGAAATTCGGAGTTTGGTACGTGTATGGATGTTACTTTAGTGAAGAATTAAAGCATCCTTTTCGATTCCCGACTCTAGCTCACAGCTCACAGGTATCCATAAGAGCGACCAGCCCTGAATGCTTGTCCTTCCAGACGGAGAAGCGATGACAAGTATTTTCCGTCAAGGAACACATATGTACGGTGGGTTGTATACTACGGCGGCTTGCCGATTGCTTTCCGGCGAGTCGTCCACGTACAAAGACCACATTTGGAGATGCTCGCGTACAAGGAAGCAGGCAGACTAGCTACTAGGTGGATTTATTCTCACATACGGTTTTTTTAGACAATCTCGCGAAGCTTTTATTTAAGTCGTTACAATGTTTATAAGGACAAAAAATAGATCACTTGGGTTGCCTAACCACACACGGCGGCCAACACCAAGTGAGGGAGCATGCTTCTTTAGATTGTGAGCCTCGACATTCGAGCTCCTAAACTCATGACTAAAAAAGGAATTAACAAAATTCTTGGAAGGATCTACAATCTCCTAATGATAGCTCCATAAACCGCTGCACACCTCTGTCCAATATCATCAATGACCACTTTGCAGTCTGAGGCCATGAGACCCGGTTTTCATACAGATCATCCGCCGGTGCTAATGATTTCCGAACAGCCAGGCTTCAAGCGTGCAGCCTACCCCACACATCTGGCACGCCGATGAGGTAGCCATGTTGCGGTGGTGTAGTATATCATATGTGGGTATAGACTCCCTTGCCAGCCGCCACAAGAACACACAAATTTTGTTTTGAACCTGGGTATTCCAGAGAGATGTCCAGCTGCTACTCTCCTCGACGCTGGAAGGACCCTCGGTACCATATAGCCAATTCTCGTGGCTTAGCTTGGTGCACTGGATCATGCGATATGCCAAACATACGGTGAACATACCTCTCTTTTCTCTACTCCACGCCAAAAATCATCCACTCTCCTTGCGCATAATGGGATCTTGAGTATGGCCTCGGCATCAATAGGTATGAATACAGATCGGACCAGTTCCTCTTTTCACGTGGTTGTTGTTTGTTCTATGAGTTCATGCACTCGGATCGTGAACCAAAGAAACTATTGGCCTAGGGATACCATCCCTCGGAATCCAGTTGTGTTCCCATATCATCGTATCCTCTCCCGTCCCGATTCTCCTAATGATTCCTTGATTCATTATGCCCCTTCCATCAATTATAGCACGCCATATCTGCGAAGGGTGCGCACCCAATTCGGCCTCCAATATTCCCGTCTCGGGAAAATATGCTGCTTTCAGAATCAAAGAGCTCAAAGAGTTAGGATTATTCAACACTCTCCACGCTTGTCTGGCTAGTAAAGCGAGGTTAAACATCTCAAGGTCGCGGAAGCCCAGCCCTCCCATGTATTTTGGCCTAGTCATGATCTCCCATGATACCCATGCTGGTTTCTGTTTGCCTTGCTTGCTACCCCACCAGAGCTGCCTTATGATGGATGTGATATTTTTGCACAAGCCTCTCGGCAGCCGGAAGCACGCCATGGAGTAAACAGTGATTGCCTCAACGACAAATTTTATGAGCACTTCCTTCCCTGTTGAAGATAAAAGCTTCTCCATCCACCCCTTGACCTTTTCCCACACACGGTCCCGAAGGTATTTGAAAGTGCCATTCTTTGAGTGCCCCACATCTGTTGGCATTCCCAAATATTTGTCACTCAAAGATTCTTTGTGGACTTGAACATCAAGTTTCACACTGTCGCGGGTCGCCTAAGGACACCCCCTGCTAAAGAATATAGTGGACTTGTCATTATTCATTCTTTGGCCTGAAGCACCACAATAAGCATTCAATAGGTTTGACACGGCATCCGCTCCCTCAACACTGGCTTTGAAAAACAGCAGGCTGTCATCTGCAAACAAGAGGTGGTTTACATCCGGGGTTGTTGGAGCCACCTTGATTCCTCCTAGCACTAATGACTGAGAACTGGATTTTAAAAGGCACGAAAGGCCCTCCGCTGCAATAAAAAACAAGTAAGGGGAGATAGGGTCTCCCTGTCGAATGCTTCTTGAAGGCTTGAACTGGTCTAGTTTCTCTCCATTAAAAAGGACTGAGAAAGACACTGATGATACCATGTTCATCACTATATCAATCCATGCCTGTGCAAATCCCATCTTGGACATTATAGCCCTCAGATATTGCCACTCCAAACGGTCATACGCTTTCATCATGTCAAGTTTCAGAGCGCATGTGCTGTTATTCTTTGCCCTAGACCTCTTCATGAAATGTAAACACTCGTAGGCACATATGATATTGTCAGTAATTAGCCTGCCTGGGACAAAGGCCGACTGTTCGTCAGAGATGATGTCGGGAAGTATTTGCTTGAGTCTGTTTGCCACAACCTTTGAAGCTATCTTATATAGGACGTTGCATAAGCTTATCGGTCTGAATTGAGAAAGGAGAGTTGGATTCATTACCTTTGATATTAGCACCAATACCGTATCATTTATGCTCTCCGCACTCTCCTCTCCTCTGACAATTCTAAGTACAACCATCGTGATCTCATCTCCACACAATGACCAATGCCTCTGGTAAAAATGAGCGGGAAAACCATCTGGTCCCCGTGCCTTCGTCGGGAACATTTGGAATAGGGCCACCTTCACTTCTTCATTTGTATAAGGCGCCCATAAAATATCATTCATGCCTGCTGTCACCTTAACCGCAACATGAGCCATGACCTCATCAAGTCCTGTTACACCCTCAGATGTGTATAAAGTTTGATAGAAGTCGCTGACCATCTCTCTAAGTTCTCTAGGATCTTCAATTAGAACTCCAAGCAAATTAGCCAGGGCTTTCACCATATTCTTCTTGCGCCTGATGCTAGTGCTAAGATGAAAAAAATGCGTGTTCTTGTCCCCGGAAGCGAGCCACTCGATCCTAGACCTCCGTCGCCACATCAGTTCCTCCCGGTGATACAACTCGACCAGTTTGTCATTGATTTTTAACTCAACAGGTGAAGGTCCCGATCTCGCAGGATCGCCCCTAAGGCGTTCCAGTTCAAGTTTTAAAGCTCGGATCTCTTTCCGTACGCTACCAAAAGTGTCCTTGTTCCACTTTGACAGGTCTGTAGCTAGTGCAGTCAACTTGCGCCGAATCTCCTCTACGGTGTGGCCCGAGTGCTTCGAACTCCACTTCTCTAAGATTGTCTCCTGCCATTGTTCATGAGTTTCCCACATGGTCTCATACCCGAAGCCCCTACGTCCAAGTGGCGCACCAGGCTCGTTGATCTCCAGGAAGATTGGACAGTGGTCCGAAGTAGCCGCCGTCAGGTGAGACAAGCTAGCTAGGGGAAACTGAGCGCTCCATTCTGCGGATCCAAGCGCCCTATCAAGTTTGACACGCGTGAAAGTGCCGCCCACGACCTTCTTGTCAAAAGTCCAAAAACGGCCCTTGTACCCCAAGTCCATCAGCATGCACACGTCAATGGCGTCATGAAAACCCTGTATCCAGGCATTACTCCGCTGCCCCACCCTTTCGTGCTCATCCGGACGCAGAACTCTTCCTTAAAATCTCCAATGCATAGCCAAGGCAGTGCGCTTAGACTGCTTATATTTTTTAGCACTGTCCAGGTTTGGTGCCTCAGCTGGGTTTGTGCTTCCCCATACACACATGTTAGTCGCCACGGATCTTTCCCGGGGTCAAGACTTGAGCAGTCAATATGATACACAGAGTAACCAAGAATCTCCAGTTTTATTGGGTTGTTCCAGAAAATACCAATGCCCCCACTCCTCCCTTGACTATCTATAGCAAAACTATTGTCATATCGCAAAGTTCCAGCAAGTGCTTCTACCCACAGGGTATTCATTGCTCCCGGTGACCCTCCAAATCAAAGGACGCTGATGTACTCTCTTGAAACTTGACCGCTAGCGAGAGTTTTGGAGCATTCTCGGAGGCTACAACAATCTTGGCCCGCTTGGGTTCCTGCTTGGAGCTTGGACTGACCTCCACGGGTGGTGCTAGGAGCATGAGAGTTGTATCTCCCGTCTTCATAGGGGCTGCAAGAGCCACCTGCGCCTGAGGGTTTGATGATTGGTTCTTCTCAACTCTATCGCCCTTGGCGCACTTGTGGTTGTCCTTCGCTTCTGTCATCGCGGTGTCACGTTGCATATGCCCTCCTCAAAGTAATCATCTGATTCTGTGCTCCATCCCCTTGACTGGCTGGTTCGCCCTGCGCCTCTTCCACGTCCTCCGCGGCCGCCTCTTCCCGCTAAACGGTTCTGCCCCGGGCCTGGACCAGCACCTCGGAACCAATCTGCTCCGAGTTCCTTAAAAACTAGGGCCGACTTTGGATGAATGGCGTCCCCATGTTCCTTGAACTGGTGCCCCAGGTGGCTGCAAACGGCACACCAATCAGGAAGCCTCTCGTACTTGACCTTGAAAATCTGCCGCTCATCCTTGTGAACCAGGCTCACTGCATTCTTCAAGGGTTTGAACACATTAATCTTGATTCTCACCCTATAGAAATTTCCCTCGAAGTCATGCGACTTAGGTTCAGCATAGACAAACTCTCCTACCTTCTTGTCTAGAGCTTTTATGAGAGGGTAAAAACCGTCAGGAAAATCGTGCACCTGCATCCATAGCTCCAGCGTATTCAACTTCATCAACGAGGGTTTCGTGAATCCATCGTACTCAGCCATGATCACTGCATTGCCCTTGTAGTTCCAAGGTCCCTCTTGCATCGCCCTCTCCCAATCACCCAGACAAGCAAATTGCATCGTATACAAATTTTCCTCCAAGGGCCGGATCTGGACTGGCTGCGCGAGATCCCAAGTAGCTCTCATCGTCTTGTAGAAGCCATATTGGCTGTACTTCTTCTCCGTGTGGACGCGTGCTATGGCCATCCATCTAGTCATCTCCGGTGGCAGTGGATCTTCCTGTTCCACTACCACAACATCCATGTCCTCCTCCTAGAGTCCAAGCTCGCTCATGAGTGCCTCCAAATCCCTAGCCTTGGAACTCGAAGCAGACGCTGCCATGTTTACCCTAACCCGAGAAGTTTCAATCGGGTGTTGTCAACAAACCCTAGCCTGACCCCATACCAAAGGTGCGTGTGCCAAGACCGGCCGCACTGCTCGAGTGCGCCGAGATTGGTCCGATCATAGCCCTATGGCGAAGACGGGGGGAGGGTAGCCAGAACCCTACGGGGCGAAACAGTCGCCGCCCAGGGGAGGAGAAACCCTAACGAGAGGGTTCTATCTCACCGTCTCACGTGATCTGAACATGTTACTTGAAAATGAAAGTGGGCATTCTCACCTGCGTGAAGCTAGCACATTGTCATGGGAACCACTAAAGGCCAAGGCCCAACACAGCCACACCGGCCCAGGAGGATTGTCAAGCCCAACCAGCGAGTGACTGGGCCAGTATGGAGCAAGTGAGACTACTTAAGGCGAGTGCGAGCAGCTAGCTAGGGTATCGTTGAGATCATAGACTGACCAGCGCCGTTGGGAAATGTATCTCCTCCCTCCTCCTGGCTCTCATATCCCGATCCCCTTCTTGCTGAAGAACCCTAGACATTATTGTACCTCTGATTCAGCTGAGTGAGAGTGAATCTAATTGCCTAGACCCTAGATCCGTGTCATATGGTAATCATAGCCTTCAATCCCACCAAAACAAATTCCCCTACCGCGCCTCGATCTGGCGCCGAAGACCCGCAACCTCAAGGGGATCATGGCGGGGACGGATGTCCAGAAGCAGTTGGAGGAAGCGGCGGCGGAGTCAGGGCCGTATATGGGCATGTGCAACAGGAGCGTCCGAACAGGGCCCCTAGCACCCGAGGGGCCCCATTTTTTGTTAATCAACGTGTTAACTAAAGCATTAGGTACTAGAGTAATGAACTGTTTGAAATATTTTACTACACCATCCCACCCTATGCATCTCTCTAACCACGATCCATCATTTCTCTCTCAGCTCTCTCTCAATCTCACAGCTCTTCCAAAACATCATGGTGCAACTAAAAAAAAGCAGATCAAGTACGTGCTATCTACATGCCTTTAAACCTTCTGCTTCCAACTGGTGTAAACTTTTTGTGGAAAACTACAACAATCGACAAAGATATTATTGTTTTTCTTTTACACATAGGGCCTAATTTTGATTTGCATAGGGCCTCCAATTTCCCCGGTACGACCCTGGGCGGAGTGGAGTAGCATCGCCAAGGCCCTCCTATCGATCGAGTAGACGTTGGATCAGATGGCTCCCGCGGTCGTGAAGATGGAGCCGGCGGTCGTGAAGATGGAGCCGATGCTCGTCGCCCTCGAGCCGGTCGTCCAGGACCTCGCAACCTGGCGGCCTACCATGGACGCGATAGTTGGGCAGCTTTAGGAGGATCTCGGTGACATCTGGGCGCAGTTGGAGAAGACCGTGTCGGGTGCCTCGCCAGCCAACAAGCCCACGCCAGATCCCGTTATGGCGGACGCACCACATATCGACATCGGGCAAAGTGATGACGGTTACGGGCACATTGGCCACCGCAGGGCTTTACTTCCATGGGTTTCGGCTAGTGAGGGACCGATCCTCACTGCGCCGGTCCTGGCCAATGGTATGTTCCGAATTCCATTTCCTCCTCCCCCTTCCCTTGAGTTGGGTGGTAGCAGTAGTCAAGGAGGCACGGGCAGCCGTTTTGGCAACAAACTCATGGAGTGCCCTGAATTTGATGGCGACAATCCCACGGGTTGGCGTCTTTGTTGTGAGGCCTTTTTTCGTGTGAATGGGCTCGATCCGCAAGTTTGGGTGGACACGGCTATTGTTCACTTCACGTGGGCGGCTACTTTATGGTTAGAGTGGTCAAAAATGCATCTTAAGAGTTCCAACTGGGAGGGGTTCTGCATAGCTGTGCTAGACAAATTTGGCCGCTCTGAGTTTCAGTTCCTTTTGCGCAAGTTTTCGAAACTGAAGCAAATAGGCTCAGTCCTCGAATATGCTGAACAATTCAATTTGTCCATGCGTAGTCTGTTGGCTCATCATAGCTCTTGGGATCCTTTGTTCTTTACTACCAAGTTTGTATAGGGATTACATCATGAGATTAAGGTTGCTATGATGCTTCATCGACCCCAAGATTTGGAAGCTGCCATCTCTTTGGTTGAATTGCAGGAAGAGGTGGTCGATCTGGTGTGTTTGGAGCAGGAGAGCAATGCCTCCTCTCGGCCGGGGAGCGCCTAGACTCGATCTGGGCATTTCATCTCACTGCCTCCATTGACTATCGCATTTCCGGTGCCCACAAATGCGGGGTGCACTTCACCAACTCCATTGCCACTCGAGACATGCCACGGGCTCGACATCGCCAAGGCGCCCGCGGGATCGTCTCCATCAGTGGACGACAAGCTCAAGGCCTTGCGCAACTTCAGGAAAGCGTGAGGATTATGCTTCACTTGTGGAGAGCGATGGGGGCCAGGACATGCTTGCGCCTCCATGGTGTAGTTGCACGTCGTGGAAGAGATGGTGGGCATGCTGTCGCCACCAACATCACCAGACCCATCACCGAGTGCGCAGGTGGATAGCTCTGAAGAATACTTATGTTTGCTGTCAGCTCCTGCTGTTACTGGCACTGAGGCGCCCAAGGCCTTCCGCCTTCATGGTCGCGTGGGTAACAAGGTGCTGCTAATGCTGGTAGACTCGGGTTCTTCTCACAGTTTTGTAAATTTGGAAATTGCGCAGAACTGGCCAGGGGTGCAACCAATGAAACAACCACTGAAGGTGAAGGTGGCTGATGGAGCTGTTACCTTGTGTGACAAGGAGTTGCTAGTGTGCGGATACCAGATCCAAGGAGAAAAGTTCTGGTCCACATTCAAGCTATTTCCGCTCGGCTGCTATGATATCATATTGGGAATGGACTGGCTCGAGTCCCGAAGGCTGATGACAGTTAACTGGACTGAAAAATCAATGGCTTTTAAACACAAGGGCAAGCAGTTGCAACCAAAAGGGATAGACAGCTCAGATATCGTTTGTGAACCCATTTCGTCCACTCAACTGAATTTGTTGCAAACAAGGACAATCATTGCACACGTACTATTGGTAGCGGAGGTCAAGGCAGACGTGGAAACAACCCCAGTGCCACATGCAGTACAAGCGTTGCTTGAAGAGTTTAGCAGCTTGTTCGTGGAACCTCAAGTTCTGCCACCCTCACGGGAGTTTGATCATTCTATCGACCTCATTCTAGGAGCTCAGTGATGTCTACTACACACCCTTCTTCTTCTAGACGCTGTTGGGCCTCCAAGTGCAGAGGTTTGTAGGACAGTAGCAAATTTCCCTCAAGTGGATGACCTAAGGTTTATCAATCCGTGGGAGGCATAGGATGAAGATGGTCTCTCTCAAGCAACCCTCTAACCAAATAACAAAGAGTCTCTTGTGTCCCCAACACACCCAATATAATGGTAAATTGTATAGGTGCACTAGTTCGGCGAAGAGATGGTGATACAAGTGCAATATGGATGGTAGATATAGGTTTTTGTAATATGAAAATATAAAAACAGCAAGGTAGAAAGTGGTAAAAGTGAGCGTAAACGGTATTGCAATGCGTTGAAACAAGGCCTAGGGTTCATACTTTCACTAGTGCAAGTTCTCTCAACAATAATAACATAACTGGATCATATAACTATCCCTCAACATGCAACAAAGAGTCACTCCAAAGTCACTAATAGAGGAGAACAAACGAAGAGATTATTGTAGGGTACGAAACCATCTCGAAGTTATCCTTTCTGATCGATCTATTCAAGAGTCCATAGTAAAATAACATGAAGCTATTCTTTCCGTTCGATCTATCCTAGAGTTTGTACTAGAATACCACCTTAAGACACAAATCAACCAAAACCCTAGTGTCACCTAGATACTCCAATGTCACCTCCAGTATCCATGGGTATGATTATACGATATGCATCACACAATCTCAGATTCATCTATTCAACCAACACAAAGAACTTCAAAGAGTGCCCCAAAGTTTGTACCAGAGAGTCAAGACAAAAACGTGTGCAACCCCTATGCATAAGTTCACAAGGTCACTGAACCCGCAAGTGGATCACCAAAACATACATCAAGTAGATCACGTGATATCCCATTGTCACCACAGATAAGCACATGCAAGACATACATCAAGTGTTCTCAAATTCTTAAAGACTCAATCTGATAAGATAACTTCAAAGGGAAAAATCAATCCATTATAAGAGAGTAGAGGGGGAGAAACATCATAAGATCCAACTATAATAGCAAAGCTCGCGGTACATCAAGATCATGCCAAATCAAGAACACAAGAGAAAGAGAGAGATCAAACACATGGCTACTGGTACATACCCTCAGCCCCGAGGGTGAACTACTCCCTCCTCGTCATGGAGAGCGCCGGGATGATGAAGATGGCCACCGGTGAGGGATCCCCCCTCCGGCAGGGTGCCAGAACTGGCTCCCGAGAGGTTTTTGGTGGCTACAGAGGCTTGCGGTGGCGGAACTCCCGATCTATAGTGCTCCCGGATGTTTTTTGGGTATATGAGTATATATAGGCGAAAGAAGTAGGTCGGTGGAGCCACGAGGGCCCACGAGGGGCCCACGAGGGTGGGGGGCACGCCCTTCTACCTCATGGCCGCCTCGTTGCTCCCTTGATGTCCACTCCAAGTCTCCAGGATTGTGTTTGTTCCAAAAATGATTCTCCCGAAGGTTTCATTCCGTTTGGACTCCATTTGATATTCCTTTTCTGCGAAACACTGAAATAGGCAAAAAACAACAATTTGCACTGGGCCTCCCGTTAATAGGTTAGTCCCAAAAATAATATAAAAGTGCATAGTAAAGCCCAGTAAACATCCAAAATAGATAATATAATAGCATGGAACAATAAAAAATTATAGATACATTGGACATGTATCAAGCATCCCCAAGCTTAATTCCTGCTCGTCCTCGAGTAGGTAAATGATAAAAACAGAATTTTTGATGTGGAATGCTACCTAACATAATTTTCAATGTAATTCTCTTTATTGTGGCATGAATGCTCAGATCCAAAAGATTCAAGATAAAAGTTTAATATTGACATAAAATTAGTAATACTTTAAGCATGCTAACCAAGCAGTTTATCTCTTATTAAAATAACATAGCCATAGAAAGCTTATCCCTACAAAATCATATAGTTTGACCATGCTTCATTTTTGTCACGCAAAATGCTCCCATCATGCACAACCCCGGTTTTAGCCAAGCAATTGGTTCATACTTTTTAACGCGCTTCAACCTTTTCAGCCCTCACGCAGTACATGAGCGTAAGCCATGGACACAAAACTATGGGTGGAGCAGAGTATGATGATAGGGATTATGTGAGAAAACAAAATAGGATAAAGTCTCACATTGACGCGGCTAATCAACGGGCTATGGAGATGCCCATCAATTGATGTCAATACGAGGAGTAGGGATTGCCATGCAACGGATGCACTAGAGCTATAAATGTATGAAAGCTCATCAAAAAGAAACTAAGTGGGTGTGCATCCAACTTGCCTGCTCATGAAGACCTAGTGCATTTTGAGGAAGCCCATCATTGGAATATACAAGCCAAGTTCTATAATGAAAAGTTCCCACTAGTATATGAAAGTGACAAAATAAGAAACTCTCTATCATGAAGATCATGGTGCTATTTTGAAGCACAAGAGTGGAAAAAGGATAGAAAAATTGTCCCTTCTCTCCTTTTCTCTCATTTTTTTATTTGGGCTTCTTTGGCCTCTTTTTTTTCTCTTTTTTTTATTTCTTCCCGAGTCTCATCCCGACTTGTGGGGGAATCATAGTCTCCATCATCCTTTCCTCACATGCGACAATGCTCTAATAATGAAATCATCACACTTCTATTTATTTACAACTCAAGAATTACAACTCAATACTTAGGAAAAAATATGACTCTATGTGAATGCCTCCGGCGGTGTACCGGGATATGCAATTAATCAAGAGCGACATGTATGAAATAATTATAAAGGTGGCTTTGCCACAAATATGATGTCAACTACATGATCATGCAAAGCAATATGACAATGATGGAGCATGTCATAATAAACGGAACGATGGAAAGTTACATGGCAATATATCTCGAAATGGCTATGGAAATGCCATAATAGGTAGGTATGGTGGCTGTTTTGAGGAAGATATAAGGAGATTTATGTGTGATAGAGCGTATCGTATCACGGGGTTTGGATGCACCGGCGAAGTTTGCACCAACTCTCAAGGTGAGAAAGGGCAATGCACGGTACCATAGAGGCTAGCAAATTGCGGAAGGGTAAGAGTGCGTATAATCCATGGACTCACATTAGTCATAAAGAACTCATATACTTATTGCAAAAGTTTATTAGCCCTCGAAGCAAAGTACTACTACGCATGCTCCTAGAGGAAGGGTTGGTAGGAGTTAACCATCGCGCGATCCCGACCTCCACTCATAAGGAAGGAAATCAAAGAACACCCCATGCTTCAAATTTGTCACACAATGTTCACCATACGTGCATGCTACGGGACTTGCCAACTTTAACACAAGTATTTCTCAATTTCATAATTACCCAACTAGCATGACTCTAATATCACCATCCTCATGTCTCAAGACAATCATAAAGAATCAAACTTCTCATAGTATTCAATGCACTTTATATGAAAGTTTTTATTATATCCTTCTTGGATGCCCATCATATTAGGACTAATTTTATACCAAAGAAAATTACCATGTTGTTTAAGACTCTCAAAATAATATAAGTGAAGCATGAGAGTTCATCTATTTCTTCAAAATAAAACCACCACCATGCTCTAAAAAGATATAGGGCTTATTCCATCTGTGCCCCCAATTCCTTAGTTGTGCTCAGTTTTCCCCACGCTTCAAACTTTTGCTCACTTTTCCCCATTCCCTTAGCTGAAACTCTGACAAATGTTCATAACAGACGTTTGCCGTCGTGGCCGTTAACTGACTTGTGGGGCCACGTTGGACTCTGTTGACTGTGGCTGTGGCTTCGCTATTTGGGCCGTGTTTGTGTTCATAGGACGGGCCCGTTAGTTTGTTGGTAATAAATTAAAAAGGGAGCCCAATTAAAAAAGCCTGCTATGGATGGATGCAGCCTGCTACGCATGCCCGGCTTTGGCATCGATGTAGCCTTCTATGCATGCGAACACCGCCACGCACACATCTAGGGACCTAGACCTAATCGCATGCATGCACGCCGACATGCACGCATCGATCCGTGCCGCACGGTTGCCGGTGGATTCAGTCGCTCCGTAGGGTCGTTTCACGCGTCGCAGGCATACGTGCCGGTGGCAGAAGGGGCAGGCTACACGCACGGTCGCGTCCATATGTCGAGGCATCGGTTCATGCCGCAGGCTACACGCACGCTCGTGAATGGGAGGCAGGCAGCCACCAACGCAGAGCATGCAAAGCACGCTCGCATCGATTCACGTTCACAAATTGATGATCGCATCGGTTCACGCACGCACTGAGTCACGATCTACACCGGTTGCGCGTGTACCCACTGCTTCTCCCCCGGCTATTTAAAGTGCCCTTCATTGCCTCTTCTTCTACAGATCCATCTGCGCCTCCAACTTCTCTTCTTCCCCCAAAAGCCAAAGCCGTTCCACTCAGTGAAGCGAGCAAGAAGCAGTACAACGGGCCGACGTTCCAAGCGCCGCCCACCGTGCCGGAATGGCGGTACCCCGCCAACGTCGTCGTCGAGGAATCCCCCCGCGTGTGGGCGTTCTCCCGCTGGAGGGGAAGCACTGAGCTTGCATGGGGTTCCTCTGTGTGGGCTTCCACCACCTCCCGGCGGGCTCGCCGCCCATGTTCAACCTCGTGGAGCAGCGTCCCCACGCCAACGCTCCAGTGGTAGGGCTCGTCGTCCACTTCACCAACATGTTCGATGCCTACTACCTGCTCGGCAAGGTGTATTGGTGTGGGTGCGAGTTCATCGCATTCACGACCTATAACATCTTCACCGACTTCGAGAGTGTCTTCCCCGCTCGCAACCGCATGCACAGCCTCCCGTACTACATCAGCGACAACGGCCTTGAGGAGGAGGAGTACTAAAGATGGCGGCGAAGAAGACGGTGAAGCCAGCGGTTAAGGTGAAGATGATGGTGAAGACATGGCGGTGTTGCCCTAGCTACCCTATCTATCTACTATGTAGTGTGAGTTTGGTGTGTGTGTTGCCCGAGCTAGCTACCCTATCTATGTAAGGTTAATTATTAGGGATTATCTATCAGTGTCTATGTAAGAACTTATGTTGCCCTAGCAACCCTATCTAAGTTAAGTTATGTGTGTTATATTAATGCTTTGTTATGTTTGTATTTTGTTTGTCCCAAGTTTAGACACGGCTAATTGGCGTGGGAAAAATTAACCAAACAAACTAAAAATGATGTGTTTATAGATGCCTTCTAAAAATAAGAACATATTGTACATTTGTACACGGCTTTGGTTTGAGAGCTCGGTATTTTTTAGGTATTCAAAGAAGGGCTCCCTTCAAAGAATACTTTGGTTTTCAGAAATATTGAAGTATCAAATACTTTGAGATATTTGGCTTTAGTCAAAAGTGTAGTTTTAACTACACTATGTTTGAAGTATATAAAAAGAGGGTTAGACCTCTTTTTCTAATCATGAAGTATTGGTTCGCTAGGCATAATAATACTGCGGTTTGCAAATACTTTGATTCAAAAAAAATGAAGGGACCCATAAAGGAAAGCCAAAAAAATTCCTCAATGAGATAGAAGAGATTGGGCAATCAAATTAATGAAAAAAGCAATTAGAAACAAAAAAAACCAAGCAATCCTTCCTAAACAAAAAAAGAAACATCGCTTGTTTCTGGGCTTTCTCTTTGGGCCCGCGAACTAGGTTTTTTTAGCAGAACTGACGAACTCAAGGACAAAAGTTTGGCAAGTGCGAGAGAGAAGAGATGAACTTGATGTATATCCCTTGTGCTGCTCAAGTACTACTTACTGTCATCTGACGAGCTAAGGTATGATCCAACACTCGAGGTTATTAGCTAACAAAATAATCCTATCACTGAACTGGTAGTTGTTTTCTGCCGAAACTGAAAGTGTTGAAACTTAACAGTAAACTGCATACATTCAGAGATCGACAGTTGCACTAAACAGAGTTGCATTTGAGATAATCAGACTTGGATTGCTAAACAGTGGCAACACCAGTAGACAAACATCTCTAACGAGAGATGGCCATCAAGTAAAAAATTCCTAGAGCAAGTATTCCTAAAGCTATCAGATTGGATTGCTTCTTCAACTCAATAAGCTCCTTGAAGTTCTTGTTCATCTTCTTCAATTCCGTCTTCAGTTCGACATCTACCACCGTCGGGTATTCCGGACGCGCTGCTGCTGCCGAAGCGGCACTGTTATGGGGCAGATTGGACTCGCGGATTGCATTCCCCCCCGAATCCAGCAAGCCCAACCCTTGAAGCCTTTGGATGTAATCATCCATCCACTCGAAATGGTGGCATTTCTTCACGATCATAAAACGAAATCATGTAACCAAAATCCAAATCTGACATATTTTTTGAGAAATTAGAGATAAAGGATGCGAGGAAAACTCAGATCTAACCTGCCCCTCCAGCTTGCTCTCGCATTTGACGAACTTGCGCCCAAAGTTCCCATTCTTCTCCTCCTTCGAAGTCAACCGCTTCAATGGCGCAGTCCGTGGGCAGTCAGTGCATCGAGTCATAGGCACTAGACCATACACCGGCCACGTGGAACGGGGGGCTGACGAGGAGGTTGACATATCGCCCGAGAGGAAGAAACAGAGGAACTGCTCGAGAGGAAGAAGAACGAGAAGATGGGGAAAGAAACAGAGGAATTGCTCGATCTGCTCGATGCCTTTGTCTGTCAAATGGAGAAGAGGAGAAGGGGAAGCTATATTGACGATTTGCCACATTGTATTTTGCAGTTTCAATATTTGAACCAACTCTTAACACTGACATGTGGTGGTCATGTGCAAAAAATACAATTTCATATGTAAAGTGGGGCAGATCGTAAAAAACCCGAGAAGGACAGTGCAGTAGCCAATCAGGATGCATCACGCGGATCGCGCATGCCTGCCCCACATCTCACGGGTGGTGTTTGGCGCTTGGTAGGATCCGATGGCGCATGTTCGACGCTAGGGTTTGGAGCATTTCTGCGGGGTTATGAGCGAGTCAACGGGGTTATTAGGGTTTGACCAGATTTCAAATGGCCATAACTAAATTAGAAAAAATTGCAAAAATATAAAACAAACGTAGTTCGTCCATTTATGAGACCTGGTTACCATAAAAAAAATAAACTCGGTATAGGGGCGTTTTTTTGAAAAATCATTTTTTGAAGTGATTTGTCGAAATCAAGTTCAAATGTTTTTAAAAAATTCAAAAAAAATCAAAATGTTGTAATTCTTGCGCACATAGCCGTCATATGTGACAAGGTCATGAGAAAAACATATAAACTTGGTGTAGGTCATTTTCATGAAAAAAGTCTTCACACAAATGAGCTATCACCTATGAACATTTTCAGAGTTCGTAGAATAGGGAGAGAGGGTTTAGGGTTTGAAAAAAAATCAAAATAATTGAAAAAAATCAGAAAAATCTCCATAGCTTCATTTTGGAGTGAGTAAGAAGGATCTGAACTTACTTTTTCATTTTCATATCTAAAACATGTTATTTGACGGTTTTGAAATAAAAGCATATTTTTTCAAAAAAATGTAGTAATATGAATATTAATCAATAAATATTGAGACTTCGTTTTTACCCTATATATATGGAACAAGTGTTAATAAAAATATATATGCCTCATTTAGGCAAGGTTAAAAAAAACTTGATTTCAAATAGGGCTGTTTACCCTAGCTTTCGAGCTCGTTTCTAGTACATTTCTCATTCGGACTGTTCACCTACGAATATTGGACTTCAAATGCTTGATCAAATACACCGCACGGAGCAAGGAACCTCCAATGTTCAACTTCAACTTTGACTCGAATCCAAATTTTGGCCCAAATTCAAATATTGATTTAAATTCAAATTTTGATGGAAATTTGAATTTGACTCAAATAAGAAACCAAAGTAGAAGCAACATTATTACAACTGATAAGTTTGCACAGTAGCTCAAATCTACCAAGTTTTAAGATGCCAACATCTTAATACAAATCTACCAAGTTTTAAGCGATCCACTCGCCCTCAAATTGACAACACAAACATTTCCCAACAACTTAATTCAAATTTTCGACTTGCTCCTTGTGTTTGCAGCTGGCTTCACCGTCTTGCTCCTGGTTTCCCTAGTTGAGATGCTCTTTTCTTTCAGACTCTTGTTCCTTTTGATCTTGGGCTTTACTTGGGGTTTTCCTCGTGGAGGTGCTGATGGAGTAGTTGCACTCGCCGAGCACTTGACGACCATTTGACGGTCATCTATGGGTTCAATAATCTTTAAAGGCACAATTGGAAAAATTATGCCCTCCTCTTCCTCTCTTATAGAATCAAAACCATCAAAGGCCATGGTTTCAAAATCTTCTGCTTCTTCATCTCTTGGCCTTTTCTCCCTAGAGCTGGTAAATAAAATTATAAGCCATAGGCAAAAAAGAGAACAAATGCAAACAAAAGGGTAGCTGCATTCTACAAAGGGTGCAAACACATACCAAGATGCTTCATTTGCTGCTACATTCTCCACTGCTTCATTTGCTGCTGCATTCTCCACTGCATCTTCAGTCGCCATTGCTGCTGCATTCTCCTCAGCATTGGCTGCTGTCCATCTTTCCTCCTCTCCAAATGATGCATCCACTGCATTGGTACAAAGCCTAGCAATATGCCCCAGAAATCCACATTTTTTGCAAGCACGCTTCTTTGGTAGACGACCCTCCTCACCTGCTCTAATCCTCTGGTTCCTTGGTCTTCCTGGTGGTCTAGTAATGACAGGAGCGTGGAGTTTGAACCCTGAATGCTATGTTCCATTGTCAGCATAAGCAGCCATAAATTTGGCAACAGAGAAATACTCAGAGCAATATTGATCAACTTCACCATCTGCACCCCCGATAACGGTCATCAGATGTAGGGCATGTATGCATGGCTTCCCACGGATCTGCCATTGCCTACAAGTACATTCTCTAGTACTTAGGTTCACAGGATACCTCCATACCCTATTTTTAGTGTCAGTATAGGTAACCTCTCCCTCATATGTACCAGATCGAATACATTTCATCTTCAGTCCTCTTGCCTTCAAGTGCAATGCCTTAATCAGTGATGGGAGCATTTGATGACCAACATATTGTGTTTCTGCAATTCTCTTGCGAAGAGCCATCTTTATCATGATCATTTGCCTCATCTTGTCAAATGCTTGCCACAACAAGAGCCCTTTCACTGACTTGAACTTTGAATTG
The DNA here is from genome assembly GCF_018294505.1 of Triticum aestivum. NCBI lineage: Eukaryota > Viridiplantae > Streptophyta > Magnoliopsida > Poales > Poaceae > Triticum > Triticum aestivum. The sequence goes on along the minus strand of NC_057795.1, from coordinate 599,112,323 downwards.
AAGCATTCTGCAAGGTTACTGGTCACATAATCTACTTTGCAGATTTCATTGAATTTGCTTCTTGACCACACCTTGCCATGATGTGCATCCATGTACTCCTTCACAAGAGGATTTTGAGCATACAACACTCTCAAATGGTGTTCATGCTTCCTTTTGCTGCATGTGTATGATGCTGGCCATAAGTTCTCATCATAAACTTTACCTTTGAACTTCTTTTTGAAATTATGCGCTAGGTGTCGCATACATTCCCTATGCTCCACTCCAGGGAATAAAATTTCCACTGCACTCTCTAAACCCTTGCAAGCATCTGTGTGTATAGCTAAACCTGTGGGGTGTGCCTATAATGTTGCGCAACTGCTGCAGAAACCAGACCCAACTTTCCTCAGACTCTGCCTCCACCACACCAAATGCAACTGGGAATAGCCAGCTGTGTCCATCAACTGCAGAAGCTGCTACTAGCCGTCCTCTCCATCTTCCAGTCAAATGTGTAGCATCTACAGCCAAATAGGGCCTGCAACCATCTAGAAACCCCTGCCAGCAAGCCTTGAAACAAACAAAATCCCTTCTGAAGCACTCCTTCTGAAATGACTTCCCTTTTATTTTGAATGGAACTGTATGCTTGTCAATCTCTACAACACTCCCTGGACTTTCCATCTCCACTTCAGCTTTGAAAGTGTAAAGCAGCTGAAAACTGTCATTCCATTGACCGTTAATTCTGTCAAGAGCCTTTTCCCTAGCATTGAAAATTCTCATGTAAGGAATTTCTATCTTGTACTTCTCAAAAAGCTTCCCATGGAGTGCTGTTGGACCAAGTCCAGGTTCTTCTCTCAGCCAATCCAATATAGCATCTGCCACCCACCTAGTTTTTGCTAGCTTGGTTTTGGCCTCCCCCCCTCTAGGTGGACAGGTGCGCTTGTGTGGGTTTTTCTTTATCTGAAACAAAATAAAAGGGTAAAGAACAATTAAGAAACCTTACTCAACGATAAGAAACTAAATTACTAACTGAACTTGGATTACCTGAATATATTTGCTCTTTCTCATACGAGATGTATGCAACTTCCACCTACACCTAGGATATGGACAAAAAACTGTGAACCTTGCTGGCTCACTCCTTTTAATCTTATAGGTGTTTTCAGATATAATGCACCATGTTGTCACTGCATTCCGACATTCCACCATTGATTGGAAAATGGTACCTACACTAAGCTCAGTTTTTTCCCTATTCCACTCAATTGTTGGCATGTCATCACCATCGTATTCATCCTCGATTAAGCTATCCATGTTCTCCACCTTCTCTTCATCGTTAGTGTCATCAAACCTAGCTTGGCTGATGGGCTCCTCCATATATTTGTCATCCACTGCTTGCTGACTGGCTACATCGACCAGTTCAGGAAACATCATCTCGTCTTCTGTTGGAAATATGCCCTAGAGGCAATAATAAAAGTATTATTATATTTCATTGTTCATGATAATTTTCTTTTATTCATGCTGTAACTGTATTATCCGGAAATCGTAATACACGTGTGAATACTTAGACCACACTATGTCCCTGGTAAGCCTCTAGTTGACCAGCTCGTTGTGATCAACAGATAGTCATGGTTTCCTGACTATGGACATTGGATGTCGTTGATAACGGGATCACATCATTAGGAGAATGATGTGATGGACAAGACCCAATCCTAAGCATAGCATAAAAGATCGTGTAGTTTGTTTTGCTAGAGCTTTGCAAGTGTCAAGTATCTCTTCCTTCGACCATGAGATCGTGTAACTCCCGGATACCGTAAGAGTGCCTTGGGTGTATCAAACGTCACAACGTAACTGGGTGACTATAAAGGTGCATTACAGGTATCTCCGAAAGTAGCTGTTGGGTTGACACGGATCGAGACTGGGATTTGTCACTCCGTATGACGGAGAGGTATCTCTGGGCCCACTCGGTAATGCATCATCATATTGAGCTCAATGTGACCAAGGTGTTGGACACGGGATCATGCATTACGGTACGAGTAAAGTGACTTGCCGGTAACGAGACTGAACAAGGTATTGGGATACCGACGATCGAGTCTCGGGCAAGTAACGTACCGATTGACAAAGGGAATTGCATACAGGGTTTGATCGAATCCTCGACATCGTGGTTCATCTGATGACAACATCGAGGAGCACGTGGGAGCCATCATAGGTATCCAGATCCCGCTGATGGTTATTGACTGAGAGCGTCTCGGTCATGTCTGCATGTCTCCCGAACCCGTAGGGTCTACACACTTAAGGTTCGGTGACGCTAGGGTTATGAAGATATGTATATGCAGAAACCCGAATATTGTTCGGAGTCCCGGATGAGATCCCGGACGTCACGAGGAGTGCCGGAATGGTCCGGAGGTAAAGAATTATATATAGGAAGTGCTATTTCGGGCATCGGGACAAGTTTCGGGGTTATCGGTATTGTACCGGGACCACCGGAAGGGTCCCGGGGGTCCACCGGGTGGGGCCACCTGTCCCGGGGGCCACATGGGCTGTAGGGGGTGCGCCTTGGCCATCATGGGCCAAGGGCACCAGCCCCTATAGGCCTATGCGCCTAGGGTTTCCCCCTAGGAGGAGTCCTAGTGGTGGAAGGCACCCCTAGGTGCCTTGGGGGGGGGGAGGGAAACCTCCCCTAGGCCGCCGCCCCCCCTAGTAGATCTCATCTACTAGGGCCGGCGCCCCCCTTGGCACCCCTATATATAGTGGGGGAGAGGAGGGACTTCATACACCAGCCCCTGGCGCCTCCACCTCCCCCCGTTACGTCTCTCCCTCGTAGTCTCGGCGAAGCCCTGCTGCTGTGACGCCCTGCATCCACCACCACGCCGTCGTGCTGCTGGATCTTCATCAACCTCTCCTTCCCCCTTGCTGGATCAAGAAGGAGGAGACGTCTCCCGTCCCGTACGTGTGTTGAACGCGGAGGTGCCGTCCGTTCGGCGCTGGTCATCGGTGATTTGGATCACGTCGAGTACGACTACATCATCACCTTGCAAGCTTCCGCACGCGATCTACAAGTGGTATGTAGATGCAAACTCTCTCCCTAGACTCGTTGCTTAGATGAACTCATAGATGGATCTTGGTGAAACCGTAGGAAAAATTTTAATTTTCTGCAACGTTCCCCAACAGTGGCATCATGAGCCAGGTTTATGCGTAGTTCTCTTTGCACGAGTAGAACACAACTTTGTTGTGGGCGTGGATTTTGTCATCTTACTTGCCTCTACTAGTCTTTTCTTGCTCAACGGTATTGTGGGATGAAGCGGCCCGGACCAACCTTACACGTACACTTACGTGAGACCGGTTCCACCGACTGACATGCACAAGTTGCATAAGGTGGCTGGCGGGTGTCTGTCTCTCCCACCTTAGTTGGAGCGGAATCGATGAACAGGGCCCTTATGAAGGGTAAATAGAAGTTGACAAAATCACGTTGTGGTGATTCGTAGGTAAGAAAACGTTCTTGCTAGAACCCAATTGCAGCCACGTAAAAGATGCAACAACAATTAGAGGACGTCTAACTTGTTTTTGCAGCGATTGATCATGTGATGTGATATGGCCAGAAGTTGTGATGAATGATGAATTGTGATGTATGAGATCATGTTCTTTGTAATAGGATTCACGACTTGCATGTCGATGAGTATGACAACCGGCAGGAGCCATAGGAGTTGTCATTATTTTTTGTATGACCTGCGTGTCATTGAATAACGTCATGTAAACTACTTTACTTTATTGCTAAACGTTAGTCATAGAAGTAGAAGTAGTCGTTGGCGTGACAACTTCATGAAGACACGATGATGGAGATCATGATGATGAGATCATGGTGTCAAGCCGGTGACAAGATGATCATGGAGCCCCGAAGATGAAGATCAATGGAGCTATATGATATTGGCCATATCATGTCACAACTATATAATTGCATGTGATGTTTATTATGTATTATGCATCTTGTTTACTTAGGACGACGGTAGTAAATAAGATGATCCCTTATAAAATTTCAAGAAGTGTTCTCCCCTAACTGTGCACCGTTGCTACAGTTCGTCGTTTCTAAGCACCACGTGATGATCGGGTGTGATGGATTCTTACGTTCACATACAACGGGTGTAAGACAGTTTTACACAGCGAAAACACTTAGGGTTAACTTGACGAGCCTAGCATGTGCAGACATGGCCTCGGAACACGGAGACCGAAAGGTCGAACACGAGTCGTATGGAAGATACGATCAACATGAAAATGTTCACCGACGATGACTAGTCCGTCTCACGTGATGATCGGACACGGGCTAGTCGACTCGGATCGTGTAACACTTAGATGACTAAAGGGATGTCTAATCTAAGTGGGAGTTCATAATTTGATTAGAACTTTATTATCATGAACTTAGTCTAAAACCTTTGCAAATATGTCTTGTAGATCAATGGCCAACGCTAATGTCAACATGAACTTCAACGCGTTCCTAGAGAAAACCAAGCTGAAAGATGATGGCAGCAACTATACGGACTGGGTCCGGAACCTGAGGATCATCCTCATAGCTGCCAGGAAACAATATGTCCTAGAAGGACCGCTAGGTGACGCTCCCGTCCCAGAGAACCAAGACATTATGAATGCTTGGCAGTCTCGCGCTGATGATTACTCCCTCGTTCAGTGCGGCATGCTTTACAGCTTAGAACCGGGGCTCCAAAAGCGTTTTGAGCATCACGGAGCATATGAGATGTTCGAAGAGCTGAAACTAGTTTTCCAAGCTCATGCCCGGGTCGAGAGATATGATGTCTCCGACAAGTTCTACAGTTGTAAGATGGAGGAAAACAGTTCTGTCAGTGAGCACATCCTGAAGATGTCTGGGTTGCACAACCGTATGACCCAGCTGAACATTAACCTCCCAGATGAGGCGGTCATTGACAGAATCCTCCAGTCGCTCCCACCAAGCTACAAGAGCTTTGTGATGAACTACAACATGCAGGGAATGGAAAAGACCATTCCTGAAGTGTTCTCGATGCTGAAGTCAGCAGAGGCTGAAATCAAGAAAGAACATCAAGTGTTGATGGTCAATAAGACCACTAAGTTCAAGAAGGGCAAGGGTAAGAAGAACTTCAAGAAGGACGGCAAAGATGTTGCCGCGCCTGGTAAGCCAGTTACCGGGAAGAAGTCAAAGAATGGACCCAAGCCTGAGACTGAGTGCTTTTATTGCAAGGGGAAGGGTCACTGGAAGCGGAACTGCCCCAAATACTTAGCGGATAAGAAGGCCGGCAACACCAAAGGTATATTTGATATACATGTGATTGATGTGTACCTTACCAGTAATCGTAGTAACTCCTGGGTATTTGATACCGGTGCCGTTGCTCATATTTGTAACTCACAGCAGGAGCTGCGGAATAAACGGAGACTGGCAAAGGACGAGGTGACGATGCGCGTCGGGAATGGTTCCAGAGTCGATGTGATCGCCGTCGGCACGCTGCCTCTACATTTACCTACGGGATTAGTTTTGAACCTTAATAATTGTTATTTAGTGCCAAGTTTGAGCATGAACATTGTATCAGGATCTCGTTTAATACGAGATGGCTACTCATTTAAGTCTGAGAATAATGGTTGTTCGATTTATATGAGAGATATGTTTTATGGTCATGCTCCGATGGTCAATGGTTTATTCTTAATGAATCTCGAGCGTAATATTACACATGTTCATAGTGTAGATGCCAAAAGATTTAAAGTTGATAACGATAGTCCCACATACTTGTGGCACTGCCGCCTTGGTCACATTGGTGTCAAGCGCATGAAGAAGCTCCATGCCGATGGACTTTTAGAGTCTCTTGATTATGAATCGTTTGACACGTGCGAACCATGCCTCTTGGGCAAAATGACCAAGACTCCGTTCTCCGGAACAATGGAGCGAGCAACCAACTTGTTGGAAATCATACATACCGATGTGTGCGGTCCAATGAGCGTTGAGGCTCGCGGAGGATATCGTTATGTTCTCACTCTCACAGATGACTTGAGTAGATATGGGTATGTCTACTTAATGAAACACAAGTCTGAGACCTTTGAAAGTTCAAGGAATTTCAGAATGAGGTGGAGAATCAACGTGACCGAAAGATAAAATTCTTACGATCAGATCGTGGAGGAGAATACTTAAGTCACGAATTTGGTACACACTTAAAGAAATGTGGAATCGTTTCACAGCTCACGCCGCCTGGAACACCTCAGCGAAACGGTGTGTCCGAACGTCGTAATCGCACTCTATTGGATATGGTGCGGTCTATGATGTCTCTTACCGATTTACCGCTATCATTTTGGGGATACGCTCTAGAGACAGCTACATTCACTTTAAATAGGGCACCGTCTAAATCCGTTGAGACGACACCGTATGAATTATGGTTTGGAAAGAAACCTAAGCTGTCGTTTCTAAAAGTTTGGGGATGCGAAGCTTATGTCAAGAAACTTCAACCTGAAAAGCTCGAACCCAAGTCGGAAAAATGCGTATTCATAGGATACCCTAAGGAAACTGTAGGGTATACCTTCTACTTAAGATCCGAAGGCAAGATCTTTGTTGCCAAGAACGGATGCTTTCTGGAAAAAGAGTTTCTCTCGAAAGAAGTAAGTGGGAGGAAAGTAGAACTCGATGAAGTACTACCTCTTGAGCGGGATAGTGACGCAGCACAGGAAACCGTTCCTGTGATGCCCACACCAACTGAAGAGGAAAACCATGATAATGATCAAGGTACTTCGGATCAAGTTACTGCTGAACTTCGTAGGTCCACAAGGACACGTTCCGCACCAGAGTGGTACGGCAACCCTGTCCTGGAAATCATGTTGTTAGACAACAATGAACCTTCGAACTATGAAGAAGCAATGGCGGGCCCGGATTCCAACAAATGGCTTGAAGCCATGAAATCCGAGATAGAATCCATGTATGAAAACAAAGTATGGACTTTGACAGACTTGCCCGATGATCGGCGAGCGATAGAAAACAAATGGATCTTTAAGAAGAAGACGGACGCGGATGGTAATGTTACCATCTATAAAGCTCGACTTGTCGCTAAGGGTTATCGACAGGTTCAAGGGATTGACTACGACGAGACATTCTCTCCCGTAGCGAAGCTAAAGTCCGTCCGAATCATGTTAGCAATTGCCGCATACTATGATTATGAGATATGGCAGATGGACGTCAAAACAGCATTCCTTAACGGGCATCTTAAGGAAGAACTGTATATGATGCAGCCGGAAGGTTTTGTCGATCCTCGGAACGCTAACAAAGTATGCAAGCTCCAGCGATCCATTTATGGACTGGTGCAAGCATCTCGGAGTTGGAACATTCGCTTTGATGAGATGATCAAAGCGTTTGGGTTTATGCAGACTTATGGAGAAGCCTGCGTTTACAAGAAAGTGAGTGGGAGCTCTGTAGCATTTCTCATATTATATGTAGATGACATACTCCTGATGGGAAATAATATAGAATTTCTGGACAGCATTAAGGCCTACTTGAATAAGTGTTTTTCAATGAAGGACCTTGGAGAAGCTGCTTATATATTAGGCATCAAGATCTATAGAGATAGATCGAGACGCCTCATAGGTCTTTCACAAAGCACATACCTTGATAAGATTTTGAAGAGATTCAGAATGGATCAGTCCAAGAAGGGGTTCTTGCCTATGTTACAAGGTATGAGACTGAGCTCAGCTCAGTCACCGACCACGGCAAAAGATAAAGAAGAGATGAGTGTCATCCCCTATGCTTCAGCCATAGGATCTATTATGTATGCCATGCTGTGTACCAGACCCGATGTAAACCTTGCCGTAAGTTTGGTAGCAAGATACCAAAGTAATCCCGGCAAGGAACACTGGACAGCGGTCAAGAATATCCTGAAGTACCTGAAAAGGACAAAGGACATGTTTCTCGTTTATGGAGGAGACGAAGAGCTCGTCGTAAAGGGTTACGTCGACGCTAGCTTCGACTCAGATCTGGATGACTCTAAGTCACAAACCGGATACGTGTATATGTTGAATGGTGGAGCAGTAAGCTGGTGCAGCTGCAAGCAGAGCGTCGTGGCGGGATCTACGTGTGAAGCGGAGTACATGGCAGCCTCGGAGGCAGCACATGAAGCGATTTGGGTGAAGGAGTTCATCACCGACCTAGGAGTCATACCCAATGCGTCGGGGCCGATCAAACTCTTCTGTGACAACACTGGAGCTATTGCCCTCGCAAAGGAGCCCAGGTTTCACAAGAAGACCAGGCACATCAAGCGTCGTTTCAACTCCATCCGTGAAAATGTTCAAGATGGAGACATAGAGATTTGCAAAGTGCACACGGATCTGAATGTCGCAGATCCGCTGACTAAACCTCTCTCGCGTGCAAAACATGATCAACACCAGAACTCTATGGGTGTTCGATTCATCACAATGTAACTAGATTGGTGACTCTAGTGCAAGTGGGAGACTGTTGGAAATATGCCCTAGAGGCAATAATAAAAGTATTATTATATTTCATTGTTCATGATAATTGTCTTTTATTCATGCTATAACTGTATTATCCGGAAATCGTAATACACGTGTGAATACTTAGACCACACTATGTCCCTGGTAAGCCTCTAGTTGACCAGCTCGTTGTGATCAACAGATAGTCATGGTTTCCTGACTATGGACATTGGATGTCGTTGATAACGGGATCACATCATTAGGAGAATGATGTGATGGACAAGACCCAATCCTAAGCATAGCATAAAAGATCGTGTAGTTCGTTTTGCTAGAGCTTTGCAAGTGTCAAGTATCTCTTCCTTCGACCATGAGATCGTGTAACTCCCGGATACCGTAAGAGTGCCTTGGGTGTATCAAACGTCACAACGTAACTGGGTGACTATAAAGGTGCATTACAGGTATCTCCGAAAGTAGCTGTTGGGTTGACACGGATCGAGACTGGGATTTGTCACTCCGTATGACGGAGAGGTATCTCTGGGCCCACTCGGTAATGCATCATCATATTGAGCTCAATGTGACCAAGGTGTTGGACACGGGATCATGCATTACGGTACGAGTAAAGTGACTTGCCGGTAACGAGACTGAACAAGGTATTGGGATACCGACGATCGAGTCTCGGGCAAGTAACGTACCGATTGACAAAGGGAATTGCATACAGGGTTTGATCGAATCCTCGACATCGTGGTTCATCCGATGACAACATCGAGGAGCATGTGGGAGCCATCATGGGTATCCAGATCCCGCTGATGGTTATTGACTGAGAGCGTCTCGGTCATGTCTGCATGTCTCCCGAACCCGTAGGGTCTACACACTTAAGGTTCGGTGACGCTAGGGTTATGAAGATATGTATATGCAGAAACCCGAATGTTGTTCGGAGTCCCGGATGAGATCCCGGACGTCACGAGGAGTTCCGGAATGGTCCGGAGGTAAAGAATTATATATAGGAAGTGCTATTTCGGGCATCGGGACAAGTTTCGGGGTTATCGGTATTGTACCGGGACCACCGGAAGGGTCCCGGGGGTCCACCGGGTGGGGCCACCTGTCCCGGGGGCCACATGGGCTGTAGGGGGTGCGCCTTGGCCATCATGGGCCAAGGGCACCAGCCCCTATAGGCCCATGCGCCTAGGGTTTCCCCCTAGGAGGAGTCCTAGTGGTGGAAGGCACCCCTAGGTGCCTTGGGGGGGAGGGAAACCTCCCCTAGGCCGCCGCCCCCCCTAGTAGATCTCATCTACTAGGGCCGGCGCCCCCCCTTGGCACCCCTATATATAGTGGGGGAGAGGAGGGACTTCATACACCAGCCCTTGGCGCCTCCACCTCCCCCCGTTACGTCTCTCCCTCGTAGTCTCGGCGAAGCCCTGCTGCTGTGACGCCCTGCATCCACCACCACGCCGTCGTGCTGCTGGATCTTCATCAACCTCTCCTTCCCCCTTGCTGGATCAAGAAGGAGGAGACGTCTCCCGTCCCGTACGTGTGTTGAACGCGGAGGTGCCGTCCGTTCGGCGCTGGTCATCGGTGATTTGGATCACGTCGAGTACGACTACATCATCACCTTGCAAGCTTCCGCACGCGATCTACAAGTGGTATGTAGATGCAAACTCTCTCCCTAGACTCGTTGCTTAGATGAACTCATAGATGGATCTTGGTGAAACCGTAGGAAAATTTTTAATTTTCTGCAACGTTCCCCAACATCTTCATCATCATTTGTAGGCACTGCCTCGTCAGGTTCTGCATCTTCTTCTACACCAACTGCAGAAGGTACACGAGAAGCAGCAGCTGAATCGGAACCAGAATTGGCAGCAGGCATGTTGTGGCTCCATGAACCACTTGCTTTACTTGGTGTCGACCTACAAGGAGTGCCGGGGTGCTGGCTATTAGCACAGACAGATGATGTCTGAAATCCCTTCCCCTTCGCCGTTTTGCACGTGGCTGAAGCACATCGATTTGGAGTTTACCGAATCGGCAGCCAACAATCCCAGCAAAAAGCAACGACATATGATCGTCGCAAGTTAGTTGGAGAAATCTTTGCTCGTCACTGCTGAAGTAATTCAGTTCAACAACATCGGCATCACTCCAGGGATAGGTGTTTCGGAGCTCAGCTCGCAAATCTTTGAAAGATATGCTGGTTTCTACCACTTTGGGATAGAAAAATGATGAAATCAAATGCGGTTTAGTACCACGCAGCACACTAGTTTCCATTCTAATCGCCAGCCGGAAAGCCAGCGCGGGATCAATCCTATTTTGTTGGGGGAAGGAAACAAAGGCTTCAGTTAGCCGGGTAAAATCGAGCACAAATTCGAACGATTCAAGCAAACAGAAGTCAAATACGGCCTACAATACGACTTAGAACGTCAATTCAAGAGGAAACAATGCTTACCCAGGTTTAAGCCATGAATTATCTGCCACGGATTCGACCCACCTCTCCACGGTCGACTGCATTCCGGGCGTCCTCACTCAACATCGCTATGTAATCCCAGATGGGGAGGTGGGCTATATCTGGCGGAACGCGGCGTTGCCGACGAACGGAATAGGGCATAGGGTGGAGGAAACAACTGCGGTGGACACGACACGACGCTGACGGAGGGGGCGGGGCAGCATGGTGCAGTGCGGCCTGTCTAGATCTGTTTCAGATTCAGACAAGCTGCCCAATACGTGTCTCCTTGCGGTCCCACCCGTCAGCAAGCAACAGTCAGACGAAGACTCGGCCCCACTCGTCAGCAATTAACGGTCAATGGACGGTCAAGACGGCAAACGCTCGCTATGAGCATTTGTGAGAGTTTCAGCTAAGGAAGAGGGGAAAAGTGAGCAAATGTTTGGAGCATGGGGAAAAGTGAGCACAACTATGGAACCAGGGGCACTAATTTAAATATCCCAAAGATATAAGTGAAGCACTAGAGCAAATGACAAACTACTCCGAAAGATATAGGTGAAGATCAATGAGTAGTCGAATAATTATGCAACTATATGAAGACTATCTAACATTTAAGAATTTAAGATCTTGGGATATTATTCAAACAGCAAGCAAAACAAAATAAAATAGATTGACGCTCCAAGCAAAACACATATCATGTGGTGAATAAAAATATTGCTCCAAGTAAAGTTACCGATGAATGAAGACGAAAGAGGGGATGCCTTCCGGGGCATCCCCAAGCTTAGGATCTTGGTTGTCCTTGAATATTACCTTGGGATGCCTTGGGCATCCCCAAGCTTAGGCTCTTGCCACTCCTTATTCCATAGTCCATCGACTCTTTACCCAAAACTTGAAAACTTCACAATACAAAACTCAACCGAAAACTCGTAAGCTCCATTAGTATAAGAAAATAAAACCACCACTTAGTTACTATTGTGAACTCATTCTAAATTCATATTGGTGTAATATATACTGTATTCCAACTACTCTATGGTTCATACCCTCCGATACTACTCATAGATTCATCAAAATAAGCAAACAACACATAGAAAACAGAATCTGTCAAAAACAGAACAGTATGTAGTAATCTGTAACTTTCAAATACTTCTGTAACTCAAAAAATTCTGAAATAAATTGGTGGACGTGAGGAATTTGTCTATTAATCTTATTAAAAAATAATAAACTTTAAATCGCTCTCCAGTAAAAAATGGCAGCTAATCTCGCGAGGGCAAAGTTTCTGTTTTTTTACAGAAAGATCACATTAACTTTCACCCAAGTCTTCCCAAAGGTTCTACTTGGCACTTTATTGAAACAAAATCTATAAAACATGATTACTACAGTAGCTTAATCATGTGAACACACAAAAACAGTAGGGGTAAATATTGGGTTGTCTCCCAACAAGCGCTTTTCTTTAATGCCTTTTAGCTAGGCATGATGATTTCAATGATGCTCACATAAAAGATAAGAATTGAAACATAACGGGAGCATCATGAAGAATATGACTAAAACATTTAAGCCTAACCCACTTCCTATGCATAGGTATTTTGTGAGAAAACAACTTATGGCAAGAATCAACTAGCAGAGGAAAGCAAAACAAGCATAGCTTCAAGATTTTCAACACATAGGGAGGAAACTTGATATTATTGCAATTCCTACAAGCATATGTTACTCCTTCATAATAATTTTCATTAGCATCATGAATGAATTCAACAAGATAACCATCACATAAAGCATTCTTTTCATTATCTACAAGCATAGAAAATTTACTACTCTCCACATAAGCAAATTTCTTCTCATGAATAGTAATGGGAGCAAACTCAACAAAAATAATTATCATGTGAGGCATAATCCAATTGAAAACTAAAATCATGATGACAAGTTTCATGGTTATCATTATTCTTAATAGCATACAAGCCATCACAATAATCATCATAGATAGCAACTTTGTTCTCATAATCAATTGGAACCTCTTCCGAAATAGTGGATTCATCACTAAATAAAGTCATGACCTCTCCAAATCCACTTTCATAATTATCACAATAATATTCAACATCCTCCAAAATAGTGGGATCATTACTTCCTAAAGTTGACACTCTTCCAAACCCACTTTCATCACTATAATCATCATAAATAGGAGGCATGCTATCATGAAAATAAATTTGCTCATCAAAACTTGGGGGACAAAAAATATCATCTTCATCGAACATAGCATCCCCAAGCTTGTGGCTTTGTATATCATTAGCATAATGGATATTCAAGGAATTCATACTAACAACATTTCAATCATGCTCATCATTCAAATATTTAGTGCCAAACATTTTAATGCACTCTTCCTCTAGTAATTGAGCACAAATATCGGAATCCTTATTTTCACGAAAGACATTAAAAAGATGAAGCATATGAGGCACCCTCAATTCCATTTTTTTGTAGTTTTGTTTTATAAACTAAACTAGTAATAAAACAAGAAACTAAAAGATTCAATTGCAAGATCTAACGATATACCTTCAAGCACTCACCTCCCTGGCAACGACGCCAGAAAAGAGCTTGATGTCTAATACACAACCTTCTTCTTGTAGACGTTGTTGGGCCTCCAAGTGCAGAGGTTTGTAGGCCAGTAGCAAATTTCCCTCAAGTGGATGACCTAAGGTTTATCAATCCATGGGAGGCGTAGGATGAAGATGGTCTCTCTCAAGCAACCCTGCAACCAAATAACAAAGAGTCTATTGTGTCCCCAACACACCCAATACAATGGTAAATTGTATAGGTGCACTAGTTCGGCAAAGAGATGGTGATACAAGTGCAATATGGTAGATATAGGTTTTTATAATATGAATATAAAAACAGCAAGGTAGCAAGTGGTAAAAGTGAGCATAAACGGTATTGCAATGCGTTGAAACAAGGCCTAGGGTTCATACTTTCACTAGTGCAAGTTCTCTCAACAATAATAACATAACTGGATCATATAACTATCCCTCAACATGCAACAAAGAGTCACTCCAAAGTCACTAATAGCGGAGAACAAACGAAGAGATTATTGTATGGTACGAAACCACCTCAAAGTTATCCTTTCTGATTGATCTATTCAAGAGTCTGTAGTAAAATAACATGAAGCTATTCTTTCCGTTCGATCTATCCTAGAGTTCGTACTAGAATAACACCTTAAGACACAAATCAACCAAAACCCTAATGTCACCTAGATACTCCAATGTCACCTCAAGTATCCGTGGGTATGATTATACGATATGCATCACACAATCTCAGATTCATCTATTCAACCAACACAAAGAACTTCAAAGAGTGCCCCAAAGTTTCTACCGGAGAGTCAAGACGAAAAGGTGTGCAACCCCTATGCATAAGTTCACAAGGTCACTAAACCCGCAAGTTGATCACCAAAACATACATCAAGTAGATCACGTGATATCCCATTGTCACCACAGATAAGCACATGCAATACATACATCAAGTGTTCTCAAATCCTTAAAGACTCAATCCGATAAGATAACTTCAAAGGGAAAATTCATTCCATTACAAGAGAGTAGAGGGGGAGAAACATCATAAGATCCAACTATAATAGCAAAGCTCGCGATACATCAATATCGTGCCAAATCAAGAACACGAGAGAGAGAGAGAGAGATCAAACACATAGCTACTGGTACATACCTTCAGCCCCGAGGGTGAACTACTCCCTCCTTGTCATGGAGAGCGCCCGTATGATGAAGATGGCCACTGGTGAGGGATCCCCCCTCCGGCAGGGTGCCGGAACAGTCTCCCGAGAGGTTTTTGGCGGCTACACAGGCTTGCAGCGGCTAAACTCCGGATCTATGGTGCTCCCGGATGTTTTCAGGGAATATGAGTTGATAACCCACAAGTGTAGGGGATCAATTGTAGCCTCTTTCGATAAGTAAGAGTGTCGAACCCAACGAGGAGCTAATGGCAGAACAAATATTCCCTCAAGTTCTATCAACCACCGATACAACTCTACGCACGCTTAGCGTTCACTTTACCTAGAACAAGTATGAAACTAGAAGTACTTTGTGGGTGTTGTTGGATAGGTTTGCAAGATAATGAAGAGCACGTAAATAAAAAGCAGGGGCTGTTTAGAAGAAGACACAACTAAGTTAGTTTTAGTAGAGAGCTTTTTGTCACGAGAAAGTTATTTGTCCCTAGGCAATCGATAACTTGACCGGTAATCACTATTGCAATTTTATTTGAGGGAGAGGCATAAGCTAACATAATTTCTCTTCTTAGATCATATGCACTTATGATTGGAACTCTAGCAAGCATCCGCAACTACTAAAGATCATTAAGGTAAAACCCAAACAGAGCATTAAAGCATCAAGTCCCCTTTATCCCATACACAACAACCCCCTTACCCGGGTTTATGCTTCTGTCACTCAAGCAACCTACTATAAGCGAATCATGAACGTATTGCAACACCCTACAGCGGGAATCCCTCACGCTTGCGCGACACGGAGGGAACAATAGGACAACACCAATAATAAAACATGCAACTCAAACAAATCACGATCATCAATTAACCCATAGGACAAAACGGATCTACTCAAACATCATAGGATAGCCATACATCATTGGGAAATGATATATAGCGTTGAGTACCATGTTTAAGTAGAGATTACAGCGGGTAAAAGAGGGGTTACATCGCTGCATAGAGGAGGGAAGAGTTGGTGATGAAGGAGGTGAAGTTGTTGGTGTAGATCGCGGTGATGATGATGGCCCTGGCGGTGTTCTGGCGCCATCGGAAGCAAGGGGGAGAGAGCCCCCCTTCTTCTTCTTCTTCTTCTTCTTCTTCTTCCTTGACCTTCTTCCTAGATGGGAGAAGGGTTTCCCCTCTGGTCCTTGGCTCCCATTGTCGGTGTCAAAACCGGCGGATCTCGGGTAGGGGGTTCCGATCTGTGCGTCTTAGGCTAATGGTAACAGGAAGCAAGGGACACAATGTTTACCCAGGTTCAGGCCCTCTCGATGGAGGTAAAACCCTAGTTCCTGCTTGATTAATATTGAAGATATGAGTAGTACAAGAGTAGATCTACCACGATATCTTAGAGGCTAAACCCTAGGAGCTAGCCTATGATGGTATGATTGTAATTGTGATTGGCCTTCTAAGGACCAACCTCTCCGGTTTATATAGACACCAGAGAGGGCTAGAGTTTACACGGAGTTGGTTACAAGGAAGGAAATATAATATCCGGAACGCCAAGCTTGCCTTCCACGCAAAGGAGAGTCCCATCTGGACACAGGACGAAGTCTTGAGTCTTGTATCTTCACGCCCCAATAGTCCAGACGATGTATATAGTCCGGCTGTCCGGATGCCCCCTAATCCAGGACTCCCTCAGTAGCCCCTGAACCAGGCTTCAATGACGATGAGTCCAGCGCGCAGTCTTGTCTTCGGCATTGCAAGGCGGGTTCCTTCTCCGAATACTCCAAGGTAATTATCCAACACGTAGACCGTGTCCAGATCTGCAAAATGATCTTCATATATCACCGTAGAGAGAACGATACTTCACAAATGTACTCCGCCAACAACTTTTTAGACGTAACATGTCATTACGGTAGGGTCATTACTCGAACCGTTTTCCTTCAACCAGCCACAACGCATATTGCAAGGCGGTTTCTTTGACACGTCTTGTCGAAGCAGAGATCATGTCCCCTTATTACGGGATTCTCATCAATATGGGTATGGGTAATCCAACCACACCGCTAATCGCGGCGAGTGGGAGGTGGGTGGGTTCCACCAGGCAAGTGGGGAGGCGCAAAAAGCTTTTACCATCTCTATAAAGAGATAAGGTCTCTTCCTCTTTACCCACGCCTTCTCCTTCCACTAGCTCACTCCCCTCTGCTCGAGCCCTAATGCCCAAGCACTCTTCTTTTCCATCAAAGAGAGGTTTTCCAAAGATGTCCGGATCCGGAGCAGGAGGCAGATGGATGGCCTCTACCGTCCGGGAGAAGGATATTAAGAAGCTCCGGGAAGGTGGGTATCTGGCCAAGAAGATTGGCCACCGTCTCCCACCGGCGGGACAGGTTGTCCCTACTTTGGAGCCTTACGAGAGAGTCGTGTTCCTTCCCCATTTTGTCCGCGGGCTCGGGTTTCCCCTTCACCCATTCGTTCGCGGAGTCATGTATTACTATGCGATAGATTTTCATGATCTTCCCCGCAACTCCTTCCTCAATATCTCGACGTTCATCGTCGTGTGTGAGGCCTTCCTCCGCATCCAGCCTCACTTTGGCTTGTGGCTGCAAATCTTCAGCGTGAAGCCGAAGATCGTGAGTGGACAACAAGCGGAGTGCGGAGGGGCCATGGTGGGCAAGATGCCTAACATTACCTGGCTTGACGGCTCCTTCGCGGAGACCGTAAAAGGGTGGCAATCGGGGTGGTTCTACATCACCGAGCCGCGTGACGCCAATTGGGCGGCAGCCCCCGAATTCTGATCCGGAACCCCCATGCGGCTCACTTCCTGGGAAAAGAAGGGCTTGGCCTGGGGCGAACCTACAGAGCTGACCAGACTCAAAAACTGTATCAAGAATATGAAGGACAAGAACATCAAGCTTGTCAACGTGATCCAGGTCATGCTCATTCGCCGGATTCTTCCGTGCCAAAGGCAGGTGTTTAATCTGCGGGAGTTCGTTCCGTCCGAACACCAGACGCTTCGAAAGCTCTATGGCATGAAGCACAAAGATGCGTGGAAGGCACTGTTCAAGTCCTCCGAAGTACCTCCTCCCATATCCAAGGACCGTGGACTTCACGCTGCACAGCTCCCTCGTCCGGTGAGTTTTCTGACTACCACTGGATTCAGTTTAATGTATTCGTGGGGGAGTCTTTAAGTAATTGTGCATATTTGATCAGAATTATGTGGAGATAGCGGAGCGGATCGACTATCCGGCTCCACTGCCCGAAGGTCCAGCCAATGCCCTCCTGACGGAGATGCTGGTTCTGGCGCCCTACAAGGCACTGGAGAAAAAGGCCGAGAAGAAGGCCCCGGGGACCAGGAAGGGTCTTCAGCGTAAAGTCGTAGCAGAGGCCTCATTTGAAGGCGACGAGGCACACTCCTCCCCCGAAGGGGAAGAAGAAGAAGAATAGGAGGCCGCCCCATCCAGAGAGGACGGGGGGCCTGAGAGGGCAGACCAGGGGGCCAGGAGAGGCCCCCGGTGCAAGGCCGTCATACCCTCGTCGTCCGATGACGACGAGGCAGATTCCTCCCATGGAGCCGGGGGAAAACAAGAAGAAACTCCACCTCCCCGTATTGGGGGGGGGGAGAAAAAGAGGAAGGCCGCCCCGGAGTGGGAGGCTGGGACGTCCAATAAGGGAAAGGCGTCCCTTCCGGACTACTCCACCACCGCCGCCGATAGCGAGGAGGGGTGGCTGCCCAGGAAGAAGCCCTTAGTACGATCGTAAGTATCCACACTCTATCGTAATTTTGCTTCATAGTTTTGTTATAACGCTGAACTTGTATGTAGTCCGGCCAGGGTCCATCCCGAGGTGTCGTCTTCGGATGGGTCCTTGAGCGATTCGGCGATGAACTCACTCCCGACGGCCACTACTCCTTAGCTTGCAGATGACACAGAGGTGTTGTCCCAAAGGCTCCCATAGCGGGGGGAGGTGGCTCTGGAGGTGCCCCAAGGCGGCATTCCATACGTCGGACACACGGGGTTCAAGATCCCCGCGGATCATGTTGATGAGAGCCGCAGTATGCCAGACTCTCATCCGAACACTGTTCCGGAACCTCCCGTGGTTCCGGACTCAGGCGGGCAGCCCCTCGTTAAGGAGGGCGAGCCGTCTGTGCCGAGGACTTCTGCTATGCCCGAGGCGTCGGATTGTCTGCTGGAAGCGCTTCGCGGTGCTTCCATGGATGAAGAGCACCGTACTCTTATGAGTGCGGTGATTCAGAAGGTTTTGTCCGCCAAGAGCGGACTAACCGAAGCTTGCACCAACATCCTAACAGGCTTTGAGGCAAGTAATAAAAATGTGTGAAATTACCACCCGATAGGTAGTAGCCCCTGATACTCTGTTTGGTGTTCGGAAAGAAAGACCAAACGGAGGGTCAATTATAATCCGCAGGAGTCTAACAATAAGTTTGAATGTGAATAAGCAGGCTATGCTGCTTGCCGCTGCTGTCCGTACGTCCGAGATCGCCGGACTAAAATAGGACCTGGAGCAGGCGTAGGGAGAGCTCGACCTCACGAGGAGGCAGCTCGAAGAGCCCCGCTCTCATATAATGAAGGATAGATAAAATTGGTTATTCTAACAACGAAGCGTCATGATTTTGTAACAGGGGCCTCCACCGAAGTGGCGTATCCGAAGAAAGCGCTATCCGAGGCCGAACACAAGGTGGCCTTGGAATGCAAGGAGCACGAAAAGCAAGATGCTAAAATGGGCGAGGTACAACAAGAGCTCCAGGAGCTTGGCAAAAAGTTCGAGTCCATGGAGCATGAGCTTAAGGCGAAAGAGCCCGAGCTTGCGAAGGCCCTTGCAAGTATAAAAGACGTCAAGGCCGAAGCCGAGAAGGAACAACAGGAAATCCAGGAGGACAAAAAGGTAGCGGCGGGTAAGAAATTCTTTATGCAAAGCAAACATGTGGAGGAGGCGTTTCTTTTACTTACCCGAGTTCGGAGCTCTCCAGGGGCATTCGCAGATCTGCCATGCAGCGTATCAGATGCCGCGAAGTTCTACCGTGACCAGGAGGGGAGCTCAACGGAGAAGCTGTTCTGGTCCCAGTATGCTGGGCCAAACATCCAACGCCTCTGAGTGACCAACTGAAGCAGTTGGTTGAACTCCATAGGGCGGCCGAAGTGGCTATGAAGGATTTCATAGTCCGGATGTGGCCTGGTGAGCCCCTTCCCACCAGCTACTTTGGCCTGATCAAGTGGATGGTGAATGCCTGTCCGCAGCTTGAAGGGATCAAACGATCCATTTGCATTGAGGGTGCCCGCCGGGCCTTTGCCCGTGCGAAGGTGCATTGGGGCAAGCTGGATGCGGAGAAGCTGGTGAAGGACGGGCCGCCGGAGGGCAAGGCGCATCGCTATCCCGAGAAATATTATGAAGGAGTTATGAAGGGCGCTCGTCTTGTGGCCGATGAATGTACCAGGGACACAATTTTAGAACGAATTCACTTCTATCATGTTTGTAATATAAGGACGAAGTTACTTGCGCTATGTAGCGCCTTTTGATTTAAAATATTACCTTCTGTGCGGCTGTTTATAAAATTCTGAAAGTAGGCCGGTCGTCGGCTTCCGCCCCCATGCAGCTAGTACTGGGGTGTTCGTGGAAAACCCAGACACTCTTTATCCAAATGTTTGGTCCCTTAAGGAGGTGTCCGGCACAGCGAACAAGGCAATCGGACTATGCGGCTTTATAACTTTCACTTAGCCATAGAAGTCTACAATTTTAAATTTCGACGAAGCCCCTAGAATCCAGAAGGCCGAATTGGGGCGCTATATACGCCTAGATCGGACGAAGCCAATTTATCGCCTAAAGCATAAAAATCTTTAAGGATTTTAAGACCTCTCGAATAGCGACCAGCTCTCGCCACATCATGCCGGTCAGTTTTTGGCTTTCTCTACTGAGGTGCTCGTCCGGAAGAACCGAGACACAATCGCAGTAGTTCTCCCTGCGCTAACTTAGCCGATATAACGGAATGTAAGGTACCAAAACAAGGGAGCCAGGCTCACCCAACTGTAGACCCAAGATATGATTCAGAGCTGATGCATATAGTGCTATAAGTTCGGGGTGCCGCACTGTTGAAAGTGTTCGGACTTGTCTTGCCATATTATGGGGCACCATAAGAAGCCCCTGGCAAACTGAACGTACCAAGGTGTACGGATGCAATATAAAACATTTGTAAGAAAAAAATTTCTCAAATAAGAATAATAAGCTGACACTATATATGATCTCCCATTGATGAATAATACGTTTAAGCGTATGTTTACAATGAATGCATTAAGCGGAGATAAATAGGACTATTTGACATATCCTATCCAGGGGCAAGCCACGTACAGATAGATAAAACAGGTATAACGATCGTAAATAGATTCCACCTGGGTCTTTCCTTCTGTGCACAAAGCCTGTTGCCTCCTTGTTTTTCTCCTATGTAAGTCCGTTAATCTGGCTCTTCTGAAGAGGCTGCACTAAAGCAATGTCCAGAAAGGTAAAAGGAAAGGTTATGAAGGTATGTTGCGGTGATACCGCACTGTTGACTGAGCCACTGCTGCGCCTCCGCCTGTGCCCATGGTATTTTGAGTGTGTAATTGTGTACGCGTGGCGCGAATGCTGCTTTGATGGGATTTGAGCGGAGGCCGGACTGCTAGTCACGCTCTTGGCGTGCCTGGTGATCCTGTTGCGGGGTGCTCCGGACTCGCTTGACGGTGCTTGAGGTTGTCGTCGCCAGATTGGTGGTTTGCCGGAGGAGGCCGCATTGTACTTCTGCCGCGAGGGCTGCAGTATGCTCTTCTGTACGGAGAGAGCGGTCCATGTTTCCGTTGACTGTTATGACCCCACGCGGGCCTGGCATCTTGAGCTTAAGGGGAGGATACTTAATGGCGTGTAGATCGTCTCCGTGGGCCATGTGAATGTGGAGAAGAAAATCTTCGATCCATACTGCAGGGTCTGTTGTGCCATCATATGATTTGATGTTTACGGGTTTGAACCCTTCTAGGAATTCATGATCCATCACTTCGTCAGTGAAGCAGACGGGGTGTGCGGTGCCTCTGTGCCGGGCTATGTGGCTATGCAGTTCGGATTGGTCTGGGTTGCTGTATTCGGCCCGGCCAGCCTTGTTAATAATGTGTCCGGCGTGACGGTCATCGTCGCGCGCTAGGGCACGCCCCCGCGATCCGTAGATCGATCTTGGCTGTCCTGCTTTGTTTTCCAGTATGTCTTGTAGGTCTTGCCTGTTGCCCCAGGCCGTAGTGTATTGGCGTGGGGGTGCGGGCTGGTATTCGGGCTCATATCCCGTTTTATCCCGACCACGGGGTGGCCGGTCAGCCGTTTGGCGCTCGAGTCCGTATTCCTCGGCTGCCTGGACTTCAGTCCATCTATCTGTGAGCAGGTCTTGATTAGCCTGGAGTTGCTGTTGCTTCTTGTTCAGGGTCCTCGCGGTGGCAATAAGCCAGCGCTTGAAGCGCTCCTGCTGCACGGGATCCTTGGGTATGCCGAACTCGTCGTCATCGAGGCTAATCTCGTCTTCGGAGGGGGGCATATAATTGTCCTCCTCCGGATATCTGTTGGTCACCTGTTCGTTTGAGCTGACCTGCTCATCTTCCTGTTTGGCCTGCTCGAAGGCGGGCTGGTCAGGGTTGTATTGCTCTTCAGCACCATCTGGATTGCTTTCATCTCCGGGGCCGGTATTGCTGTGGCGGGGCTTGGAGTGGTGCCGACGGCGCCCATGCTCTGCTTTTCTCCCTGAGGGGTTATCCTCCGTTGCCTCGTCGCCATTGGTTTCCTTCGGAGTGTCCACCATATATATATATATATATATATATATATATATATATATATATATATCGTATGAAGAGGTGGCTGTCCACTGCCCTGTGTGCGGTGGCTCCTGTACTTCTCCTGCATCGTCGTCCATATCGTCGATGTCTTCGGAGTCGAAGTCAAGCACGTCGGTCAAATCATCGACCGTGGCTATGAAGTGGGTGGTGGGTGGGCAACGAATTCCTTCGTCGCTAGCTTCCCACCCGAGCCGGACATAGTTCGGCCGAGAGCCTCCTGACAAAGAGAGAGACTTTAATGAGTTCAACATGTCGCCAAAGGGCGAGTACTGGAAGATGTCCGCAATGGTGAACTCCATAACCGGAGCCCAGCCAGGCTCGGCGGGCTCGGGAGCGCGCGAACTGGAACCTACAACCGGATACGAGTCCGGGGGTACGGAATCACAGGCGTCCCTAGGGGTGAGGACTGGGTTCGGCTCTACCGCCAATGAGTGTGCAGCCTGCAGAGCGGGGTCCATCCACCCGTCCTTGGGCCACGTAGTCTGCTCCGGATTTAGGTCCGGGGCCACTGCAAGGGTGATACCCCGAGCATTGTCCGACAACAAGTCTAGGCCGTGCTCGTCGTGACTGTCCGGCGCTCCTGGCACAGGCCAGATGCCACCGAAGATCAAGTCTACGTGGATATCGGCTGTGTAGTTCAGGTTTCCGAACCTGACCTGGTGGCCGGGGGTGTAGCTATCGATCTGCTCCAGATGGCCAAGCGAATTGGCCCGCAGTGCGAAGTCGCCGAACATAAAGATCTGTCCGGGGAGAAAAGTCTCGCCCTGGACCGTGTTGTTGACGATTGAAGGTGCCATCAAGCCTCGAAGCGATGACACAGAGGAACTCTCAATGAAAGCATCAATGTCGGTGTCAAAACAGGCGGATCTCGGGTAGGGGGTCCCGATCTGTGCGTCTTAGGCTGATGGTAACAGGAAGCAAGGGAGACAATGTTTACCCAGGTTCGGGCCCTCTCGATGGAGGTAAAACACTACTTCCTGCTTGATTAATATTGAAGATATGAGTAGTACAAGAGTAGATCTACCACGAGATCATAGAGGCTAAACCCTAGGAGCTAGCCTATGATGGTATGATTGTAATTGTGATCGGCCTTCTAAGGACCAACCTCTCCGGTTTATATAGACACTGGAGAGGGCTAGGGTTTACACGGAGTCGGTTACAAGGAAGGAAATATAATATCCGGATCGCCAAGCTTGCCTTCCACGCAAAGGAGATCCCATCCGGACACGGGCCAGAGTCTTGAGTCTTGTATCTTCACGCCCCAATAGTCCGGACAATGTATATAGTCCGGCTGTCCGGATACCCCCTAATCTAGGACTCCCTCACCCATGGCGGGGGGGGGGGGGGTGAGAGCCCCTCCGAGATTGGATCTGTCTCTGTGTCTCTCTCTCTTCCTCCATTCTCAGATTCTGCCCTTTCATCGTTTCTTTTTTATTCGGAGAGCCGTAACTCCGATTGGATTGAAACCTTCGCCCAGATTTTTCTCTGAAAATTAGCTTTCTTGCGACCAAAGAAGAGTAGCAACCACCTTACGGGGTGCCCACGAGGGTCAAGGGCGCGCCCCCCCTGCGTCGTGGCCCCCTCAGGCACCGTCTCGCGTTGGGTTTTCTTCCCAAAAATCATAAATATTCCAAAAATGATCTCCATCCGTTTTTATCCTGTTTGGACTCCGTTTGATATGGGGTTTTTGCGAAACATAAAACATGCAACAAATAGGAACTGGCACTAGGCACTGAATCAATATGTTAGTCCCAAAAATAATATAAAAATTTGCCAAAAGTATATGGAAGTTGTAGAATATTGGCATGGAACAATAAAAAATTATAGATACGATGGAGACGTATCAGCATCCCCAAGCTTAATTCCTACCGTCCTCGAGTAGGTAAATGATAAAAAGATAATTTTTGATGTGGAATGCTACCTAGCATAATTTTGATCATGTAATCTAATCATGGCATGAATATTAAGACACGAGTGATTCAAGGAAATAGTATATCATTTGACATAAAAACAATAATACTTTGAGCGTACTAATAAAGCAATCATGTCTTTTCAAAACAACATGGCCAAAGAAAGTTATCCCTACAAAATCATATAGTCTGGCTATGCTCCATCTTCATCACACAAAATATTCAAATCATGCACAACCCCGATGACAAGCCAAGCAATTGTTTCATACTTTTGATGTTCTCAAACCTTTTCAACTTTCACACAATACATGAGCGTGAGCCATGGATATAGCACTATAGGTGGAATAGGTGGTGGGGGTTATGTGCAGAAGACAAAAAAGGATAAACTCTCACATCGACGCGGCTAATCAACGGGCTATGGAGATTCCCATCAATTGAGGTCAATGTGAGGAGTAGGGATTGCCATGCAATGGATGCACTAAGAGCTATAAGTGTATGAAAGTTCAAACTGGAAACTAAGTGGGTATGCATCCAACTTGCTTGCTCATGAAGACCTCGGGCATTTGAGGAAGCCCATCATCGGAATATACAAGCCAAGTTCTATAATGAAATTTCCACTAGTATATGAAGGTGATAACTCAAGAGACTCTCTATATGAAGAACATGGTGCTACTCTGAAGCACAAGTGTGGTAAAAGGATAGTAACATTGCCCCTTCTCTCTTTTTCTCTCATTTTTTTCTTTTTTTCTTTTTTCTTTTTTCTTTTTTTGTGGGCTTCTTTGCCCCCCTTTTTTTATTTGGCTTCTTTGGCCTTTTTTTCATTAAGTCCGGAGTCTCATCCTGACTTGTGGGGGAATCAGTCTCCATCATCCTTTCCTCACTGGGGCAATGCTCTAATAATGATGATCATCATACTTTTATTTACTTACAACTCAATATTACAACTCAATACTAGAACAAAGATATGACTCTATATGAATGCCTACGGTGATGTACCGGGATGTGCAATGACCTAGCGTAGCAATGATATCAAAAAACAGACAAGCCATGAAAACATCATGCTAGCTATCTTACGATCATGCAAAGAAATATGACAATGAATGCTCAAGTCATGTATATGATGATGATGGAAGTTGCATGGCAATATATCTCGGAATGGCTATGGAAATGCCATGATAGGTAGGTATGGTGGCTATTTTGAGGAAGATATAAGGAGGCTTATGTGTGATAGAGCGTATCGTATCAGGGGGTTTGGATGCACCGGCGAAGTTTGCACCAACTCTCGAGGTGAGAAAGGGCAATGCACGGTACCGAAGAGGCTAGCAATGATGGAAGGGTGAGAGTGCATATAATCCATGGACTCAACATTAGTCATAAAGAACTCACATACTTATTGCAAAAATCTATTAGTCATTGAAACAAAGTACTACCCGCATGCTCCTAGGTGGATAGATTGGTAGGAAAAGACCATCGCTCGTCCCCGACCGGCACTCATAAGGAAGACAATCAATAAATACCTCATGCTCCAACTTTGTTACATAACGGTTCACCATACGTGCATGCTACGGGAATCACAAACTTCAGCACAAGTTTTTCTACAATCCACAACTACCCACTAGGATGACTCTAATATCACCATCTTAATATTGCAAAACTATTGCAAGGAATCAAACATATCATATTCAGCAATCTACAAGTTTATGTAGGATTTTATGACTAACCATGTGAATGACCAATTCCTGTCATCTCTCTAAATAGATATAAGTGAAGCAAGAGAGTTTAATTCTTTCTACAAAAGATATGCCCGTGCTCTAACAAATATAAGTGAAGCAAAAGAGCATTCTACAAATGGCAGTTTCTATGTGAAGAGAAACAGGCAATCCAAACTTCAAATGATAAATGTGAAGCACATGAAGCATTCTATAAAGCCATACTCAAAAGATTTAAGTGAAGTGAAATGAGCATTCTAAAAATCAAGCTAGGACTATCTCATACCAGCATGGTGCATAAAAGAAAAATGAAAACTAAATGCAAAAGACGCTCCAAGACTTGCGCATATTGCATGAACAAAACGAATCTGAAAACACACCGATACTTGTTGAAGAAAGAGGGGATGCCTTCCGGGGCATCCCCAAGCTTAGACGCTTGAGTCTCCTTGAATATTTACTTGGGGTTCCTTGGGCATCCCCAAGCTTGAGCTCTTGCCTCTCCTTTTCCTCATATCGAGACCTTCTCGATCAAACACTTCATCCACACAAAACTTCAACAGAAAACTCGGTAAGATCCATTAGTATAATAAAGCAAATCACTACTCTAAGTACTTTTGCAAACCAATTCATATTTTGTTTTTGCATTATAGCTACTGTAATATAACTTTTCCATGGCTTAATCCACTGATAGAAATTCATAGTTTCATCAAAACAAGCAAACTATGCATCAAAAACAGAATCTGTCAAAAACAGAACAGTCTGTAGCAATCTGAACATTCACCATACTTCTGGTACCCCAAAAATTCTACCAAAATTATGAAAAATAAACAATTTGTACAACAAGACAGTTCAAAAAGTGTCATAACCGTTTGACGTTGCAGTAAAAAAAAAGTAAAATCATGCACTACAGCAAAAGTTTCTGTCCTGCACCGTACAAACCAACAAGCATTGTAAACATCCTAAAGGCAAACCTTGGCACATTATTTTTATAATACAATGGAATTGTACAAGGGGATAATTATTTTTGATGAAAAGTTTCTGTAATCAAGATTCACAAAGTTTCAGTGAGCATGGACAAAGTTCAAGGAGCTCCCCCACTTCAACAATGCTTGTCTTTCTCACTTTCACTTTCCTTTTTGAAAAGTTTTGGGTTCCCTTCTTTATTTTTTTGTTTTTAAACTATAAAAAGCACTCAACAGAAATAAATAACTCTTTAAAACTTCCGGGTTGTCTCCCTGGCAGCGCTTTCTTTAAAGCCATTAAGCTAGGCATACAATGCTCAAGTAATGAATCCACCTGGATACCAAGGTATATCAAAGCCAATTTTAATTAGCAATGATTTGTAATTTAGTAGTGAGAACAAAGTAACATATATCATGCAACAACGAAGTCTAACTCTCTTCCTATGCATCGGCATGTCATAAAAGAACAATTCATGCACACAAAGTAAAGGCCAATACATAGTATAAGCATTTTCTTGCAATTTTATCATATTGGAAACATAGAGAGGTGGAGATATAGTTCCTCTCTCATAATAATTGCAAGTAGGAGAAGCAAGCACATGCATATCACATTCATCAAAATTATCATGTGCAATGGTAAAAGGCAACCCATCAATATGATCCTTAATAAGCACAAACTTCTTTGATATAGTGTAGTCGGGAGAATTTGAAAAGATAATAGGACTATCTTGCGTGGGTGCAATAGCAACAATTTCATGTTTAACATAAGGAACTATAGCAAGTTCATCTCCATAAGCATAATTAATATTGGCATCTCGGCCACAAGCATAGCAAGCATCATCAAAAAGGGGTATTTCAAGAGAATCAACGGGATCATAGCAATCATCCTTCGGTAGGCACGAAGGGGAATTAAACAATGTATGAGTTGAAGAGTTACTCTCATTAGAAGGTGGGCACGGATGATCAATCCGCTCTTCCTCCTTTTGTTCTTCACTCTCCTCCTCATCTTTACATCCAATAAGCTCACAGTTTCATCAATTCCTTCTTCCATAGAATCCTACAAAATATTGGTCTCTTCTTGGACAGCGGAGACTTTCTCAATAAATGCATCAATATCGGAATTTTATTCATAATTCTCATAACAATATTTAAGTATAGAAAAATTTTCAGGTCTGTAAACAGCATCATCAAGATTTTCAAATTCTTTAAACAAAGATTCAATCTCATAAGCACCCATAAAAGCAATGAATTCCTCTATTTGTTCCACATCATTGTAATCATAGATACCATTAGCATAAGAAGCCAAGGTTTTATCATCATTAAATTTGCATGAAAAGGGAAGGTGTGGAGCCTTCATCCTAGAGCAACAAGTATAATCATATCTCAAGCATAGTTCCCGAGCATACCAATGCAACATATGAATTTGATCCCATAATAATATTCCTTTTTGAGTCAAGCGATAATCCCTAAAGTATTCACGTTGATCCAACGTGTCTCCCATAACATAATTAAATGGGGTTTTCTCAGGATTATCAAAGTAGTACATAATATTTTTCACATAACCACCATCGAGGGTTTTAGGAGGTTCCCCATCTCCATGAGTAGCAAGTACACCTAATTTTTTTGGTATTTCGTGTTCCATATCCATAACTAAAGATAGAGAACAACTTAGAACATCAAATAAAAATTACTTAGTGATAAAGCAAGCAAGAACACATGAGAATATTCACCCCACGCTATGACTCCCCGGCAACGGCGCCAGAAAAAGGTCTTGATAACCCACAAGTGTAGGGGATCAATTGTAGCCTCTTTCGATAAGTAAGAGTGTCGAACCCAACAAGGAGCTAAAGGCAGAACAAATATTCCCTCAAGTTCTATCGACCACCGATACAACTCTACGCACACTTAGTGTTCGCTTTACCTAGAACAAGTATGAAACTAGAAGTACTTTGTAGGTGTTGTTAGATAGGTTTGCAAGATAATAAAGAGCACACAAATAAAAAGTAGGGGCTGTTTAGAAGAATACACAACTAAGTTAGTTTTAGTAGAGAGCTTTTTGTCACGAGAAAGTTATTTGTCCCTAGGCAATCGATAACTAGACCGGTAATCACTATTGCAATTTTATTTGAGGGAGAGGCATAAGCTAACATACTTTCTCTTCTTGGATCATATGCACTTATGATTGTAACTCTAGCAAGCATCCGCAACTACTAAAGATCATTAAGGTAAAAAGCAACCATAGCATTAAAGCATCAAGTCCCCTTTATCCCATACGCAACAACCCCCTTACTCGGGTTTATGCTTCTGTCACTCAAACAACCCACTATAATCGAATCATGAACATATTGCAACACCCTACAGCGGGAATCCCTCACGCTTGCATGACACGGAGGGAACAATAGGATAGCACCAATAATAAAACATGCAACTCAAACCAATCACGATCATCAATTAACCCATAGGACAAAATGGATCTACTCAAACATCATAGGATAGCCATACATCATTGGAAAATAATATATAGCATTGAGCACCATGTTTAAGTAGAGATTACAACAGGTAAAAGACGGGTTACACCGCTGCATGGAGGAGGGAAGAGATGGTGATGAAGGCGGTGAAGTTGTTGGTGTAGATCGCGGTGATGATGATGGCCCCGGTGGTGTTCCGGCGCCACCGAAAGCAAGAGGGAGAGAGCCCCCCTTCTTCTTCTTCTTCCTTGACCTTCTCCCTAGATGGGAGAAGGGTTTCCCCTCTGGTCCTTGGCTCTCATGGTGTGGGAGGGGCGAGAGCCCCTCCAAGATTGGATCTGTCTCTCTGTCTCTCTCTCTTTCTCCGTTCTCAGATTCCGCCCTTTCACCGTTTCTTTTATATCTAGAGATACGTAACTCCGATTGGATTGAAACCTTCGCCCAGATTTTTCTCTGAAAGTTAGCTTTCTTGCGGCCAAAGAAGAGCAACAACCGCCTTACGGGGTGCCCACGAGGGTCAGGGGCGCGCCCCCTGCCTCGTGGCCCCCTCGGGCATCGTCTCATGTTGGTTTTTCTTCCCAAAAATCATAAATATTCCAAAAATGATCTCCGTCCGTTTTTATCCCGTTTGGACTCCGTTTGATATGGGGTTTCTGCAAAACATAAAACATGCAACAAACAGGAACTGGCACTGGGCACTGAATCAATATGTTAGTCCCAAAAATAATATAAAAAGTTGCCAAAAGTATATGGAAGTTGTAGACTATTGGCATGGAACAATAAAAAATTATAGATACGATGGAGATGTATCATTTTCTGTACCCATGAGATCCCATCTTGGGGCCTTTTCCAGCAATCTTCTTGTTGGGTAACGTAGTAATTTCAAAAAATTTCCTACGCACATGCAAGATCATGGTGATGGCATAGCAACGAGAGAGGAGAGTATTGTCCACGTACCCTCGTAGACCGTAAGCGGAAGCGTTATCACAACGCGGTTGATGTAGTCGTACGTCTTCACGACTCGACCGATCCAAGCACCGAAGGTACGGCACCTCCGTGTTCAGCACACGTTTAGCTCGATGACGTTCCCCAGGCTCCAATCCAGCAAAGCGTTAGGGATGAGTTCTGTCAGCACGACGGCGTGGTGACGATGATGATGTTCTACCGGCGCAGGGCTTCACCTAAACTCCGCGACGATATGATCGAGGTGGAATATGGTGGAGGGGGGCACCGCACACGGCTAAGGAACGATCCGTAGATCAACTTGTGTGTCCTAGGGTGCCCCCTACCCCCGTATATAAAGGAGTAAGGGGGGAGGCCGGCCGGCCCCTTGGGGCGCGCCAAGGAGGAGGAGTCCTCCTCCTCGTAGGAGTAGGACTCCCCCTTTCCTATTCCTACTAGGAGGGGGAAAGGAAGGGGGAGAGGGGGAAGGAAAGAGGGGGGTGCCGCCCCCCTCCTAGTCCAATTCGGACCAGAGGGAGAGGGGGCGCGCGGCCCACCCTGGCCGCCCCTCTCTCTTCCCACCAAAGCCCATGTGGCCCATTAACTCTCCGGGGGGGGGGGGGGGGTTCGGTAACCCTCCGGCACTCCAGTTTTCTCCGAAATCACCCGGAACACTTCCGGTGTCCGAATATAGTCGTCCAATATATCAATCTTTATGTCTCGACCATTTTGAGACTCCTCGTCATGTCCGTGATCACATCCGGGACTCCGAACAAACTTCGGTACATCAAAACTTATAAACTCATAATAAAAACTGTCATCGAAACATTAAGCGTGCGGACCCTACGGGTTCGAGAACTATGTAGACATGACCTAGAACTATTCTTGGTCAATAACCAATAGTGGAACCTGGATGTTCATATTGGTTCCTACATATTCTACGAAGATCTTTATCGGTCAAACCGCATAACAACATACGTCGTTCCCTTTGTCATCGATATGTTACTTGCCCGAGATTCGATCGTCGGTATCCAATACCTAGTTCAATCTCGTTACCGGCAAGTCTCTTTACTCGTTCCGTAATACATCATTTCATAACTAACTCATTAGTTACAATGCTTGCAAGGCTTAAGTGATGAGTATTACTGAGATGGCCCAGAGATACTTCTCCTACAATCGGAGTGACAAAACCTAATCTCGAATTATGCCAAATCAACATGTACCTTTGGATACACCTGTAGAGCACCTTTATAATCACCCAATTACGTTGTGACGTTTGGTAGCACACAAATTGTTCCTCCGGTAAACGGGAGTTTACACAATCTCATAGTTGTAGGAACTTTGTATAAGTCATGAAGAAAGCAATATCAACATACTAAACGATCAAGTGCTAAGCTAACGGAATGGGTCAAGTCAATCACAACATTCTCTTAATGATGTGATCCCATTAATAAAATGACAACACATGTCTATGATTAGGAAACATAACCATCTTTGATTAATGAGCTAGTCAAGTAGAGGCATACTAGTGACACTATGTTTGTCTATGTATTCACACATGTATCATGTTTCCGGTTAATACAATTCTAGCATGAATAATAAACATTTATCATGATATGAGGAAATAAATAATAACTTTATTATTGCCTCTAGGGCATATTTCCTTCAGTCTCCCACTTGCACTAGAGTCAATAATCTAGATTACATAGTAATGATTCTAATACCCATGGAGTCTTGGTGATGATCATGTTTTGCTTGTGAGAGAGGCTTAGTTAACGGGTCTGCAATATTCAGATCCGTATGTATTTTGCAAATCTCTATGTCTCCCACTTGGACTTTGTCCCGAATGGAATTGAAGAGTCTCTTGATGTGCTTGGTCTGCTTGTGAAATCTGGATTCCTTTGCCAAGGCAATTGCACCAGTATTGTCACAGAAGATCTTCATTGGTCCCGATGCACTAGGTATAACACCTAGATCGGAAATGAACTCCTTCATCCAGACTCCTTCATTTGCTGCTTCCGAAGCAGCTATGTACTCTGCTTCACATGTAGATCCCGCCACGACGCTTTGTTTAGAACTGCACCAGCTTACAGCTCCACCGTTTAACAAAAATACGTATCCGGTTTGCGATTTAGAATCGTCTGGATCAGTGTCAAAGCTTGCATCAATGTAACCATTTACGACTAGCTCTTTGTCACCTCCATATACGAGAAACATATCCTTAGTCCTTCTCAGGTATTTCAGGATGTTCTTGACCGCTGTCCAGTGACCCACTCCTGGATTACTTTGGTACCTCCCTGCTAAACTAATAGCAAGGCACACATCAGGTCTGGTACACAACATTGCATACATGATAGAGCCTATGGCTGAAGCATAGGGAATTCCTTTCATTTTCTCTCTATCTTCTGCAGTGGTCGGGCATTGAGTCTGACTCAACTTTATACCTTGTATTACAGGCAAGAACCCTTGAACTTTTTCAACACTTTATCAAGGTACGTGCATTGTGAAAGTCCAATCAAGCGTCTTGATCTATCTCTATAGATCTTAATGCCTAATATGTAAGCAGCTTCACCGAGGTCTTTCATTGAAAAACTTTTATTCAAGTATCCTTTTATGCCATTCAGAAATTCTATATCATTCCCAATCAACAATATGTCATCCACATATAATATTAGAAATGCTACAGAGCTCCCACTCACTTTCTTGTAAATACAGGCTTCTCCAAAAGTCTGTATAAAACCATATGCCTTGATCACACTATCAAAGCGTTTATTCCAACTCCGAGAGGCTTGCACCATACCATAGATTGATCGCTGGAGCTTGCACACTTTGTGAGCTGCCTTAGGATCGACAAAACCTTCCGGTTGCATCATATACAACTCTTCTTCCAGAAATCCATTCAGAAATGCGGTTTTGACATCCATCTGCCAAATTTCATAATCATAAAATGCGGCAATCACTAACATGATTCGGACAGACTTAAGCATCGCTACGGGTGAGAAAGTCTCATCGTAGTCAACCCCTTGAACTTGTCGAAAACCTTTCGCAACAAGTCGAGCTTTATAGACAGTTACATTACCGTCAGTGTCAGTCTTCTTCTTAAAGATCCATTTATTCTCAATGGCTTGTCGATCATCGGGCAAGTCAACCAAAGTCCATACTTTGTTTTCATACATGGACCCCATCTCAGATTTCATGGCTTCTAGCCATTTTGCGGAATCTGGGCTCATCATCGCTTCCTCATAGTTCGTAGGTTCATCATGGTCAAGTAACATGACTTCCAGAATAGGATTACCGTACCACTCTGGTGCTGATTTTATTCTGGTAGACCTACGAGGTTCAGTAGAAACTTGATCTGAAGTTTCATGATCAATATCATTATCTTCCTCACTAATTGGTGTAGATGTCACAGGAGCTGATTTCTGTGATGAACTACTTTCCAATGAGGGAGCAGACATAGTTATCTCATCAAGTTCTACTTTCCTCCCACTCACTTCTTTCGAGAGAAACTCTTTTTCTAGAAAGGATCCATTCTTAGCAACGAATGTCTTGCCTTCGGATTTGTGATAGAAGGTGTACCCAATAGTCTCTTTTGGGTATCCTATGAAGACACATTTCTCCGATTTGGGTTCGAGCTTATCTGGTTGAAGTTTCTTCACATAAGCATCGCAGCCCCAAACTTTAAGAAACGACAACTTTGGTTTCTTGCCAAACCATAGTTCATAAGGCGTCGTCTCAACGGATTTTGATGGTGCCCTATTCAATGTGAATGCAGCCGTCTCTAAAGCATAACCCCAAAACGATAGCGGTAAATCAG
Organism: Triticum aestivum; assembly: GCF_018294505.1. Lineage (NCBI taxonomy): Eukaryota > Viridiplantae > Streptophyta > Magnoliopsida > Poales > Poaceae > Triticum > Triticum aestivum. Next base: position 599,078,137 of record NC_057795.1, on the reverse strand, counting down.
TAAGAGACATCATAGATTGCACCATATCTAGTAAAGTACGATTACAACGTTCGGACACACCATTACGTTGTGGTGTTCCGGGTGGCGTGAGTTGCGAAACTATTCCGCATTGTTTCAAATGTAAACCAAACTCATAACTCAAATATTCTCCTCCACGATCAGATCGTAGAAACTTAATTTTCTTGTTACGATGATTTTCCACTTCACTCTGAAATTCTTTGAACTTTTCAAATGTTTCAGACTTGTGTTTCATTAAGTAGATATACCCATATCTGCTCAAATCATCTGTGAAGGTGAGAGAATAACGATATCCGCCACGAGCTTCAATATTCATCGGTCCACATACATCTGTATGTATGATTTCCAACAAATTTGTTGCTCTCTCCATAGTACCGGAGAACGGTGTTTTAGTCATCTTGCCCATGAGGCACGGTTCGCAAGTACCAAGTGATTCATAATCAAGTGATTCCAAAAGTCCATCGGTATGGAGTTTCTTCATGCGCTTTACACCGATATGACCTAAACGGCAGTGCCACAAATAAGTTGCACTATCATTATCAACTCTGCATTTTTTGGTTTGGACATTATGAATATGTGTATCACTACTATCAAGATTTAATAAAAATAGACCACTCTTCAAGGGTGCATGACCATAAAAGATATTACTCATATAAATAGAACAACCATTATTCTCTGATTTAAATGAATAACCATCTCGCATCAAACAAGATCCAGATATAATGTTCATGCTCAACGCTGGCACCAAATAACAATTATTTAGGTCTAAAACTAATCCCGATGGTAGATGTAGAGGTAGCGTGCCGACCGTGATCACATCGAATTTGGAACCATTTCCCACACGCATCGTCACCTCGTCCTTGGCCAGTGCTCGCTTATTCCGTAGTCCATGTTTCGAGTTGCAAATATTAGCAACAGAACCAGTATCAAATACCCAGGTGCTACTACGAGCTCTAGTTAGGTACACATCAATAACATGTATATCACATATACCTTTGTTCACTTTGCCATCCTTCTTATCCGCCAAATACTTGGGGCAGTTCCGCTTCCAGTGACCAGTTTGCTTGCAATAGAAGCACTCAGTTTCAGGCTTAGGTCCAGACTTGGGTTTCTTCTCTTGAGCGGCAACTTGCTTGCTGTTCTTCTTGAAGTTCCCCTTCTTCTTCCCTTTGCCCTTTTTCTTGAAGCTAGTGGTCTTGTTGACCATCAACACTTGATGCTCCTTCTTGATTTCTACCTCCGCAGCCTTTAGCATTGCAAAGAGCTCGGGAATTGTCTTGTTCATCCCTTGCATATTATAGTTCATCATGAAGCTCTTGTAGCTTGGTGGTAGTGATTGGAGAATTCTGTCAATGACGCTATCATCCGGAAGATTAACTCCCAGTTGAATCAAGTGATTATTATACCCAGACATTTTGAGTATATGATCACTAACAGAACTATTCTCCTCCATCTTGCAGCTGTAGAACTTATTGGAGACTTCATATCTCTCAATCCGGGCATTTGCTTGAAATATTAACTTCAACTCCTGGAACATCTCATATGCTCCATGACGTTCAAAACGTCGTTGAAGACCCGGTTCTAAGCCGTAAAGCATGGCACACTGAACTATAGAGTAGTCATCAGCTTTGCTCTGCCAGACGTTTACAACATCTGGTGTTGCTCCTGCAGCAGGCCTGGCACCCAACGGTGCTTCCAGGACATAATTCTTCTGTGCAGCAATGAGGATAATCCTCAAGTTACGGACCCAGTCCGTGTAATTGCTACCATCATCTTTCAACTTTGCTTTCTCAAGGAACACATTAAAATTCAACGGAACAACAGCACGAGCCATCTATCTACAACAAACATAGACAAGCAAAATACTATCAGGTACTAAGTTCATGATAAATTTAAGTTCAATTAATCATATTACTTAAGAACTCCCACTTAGATAGATATCTCTCTAGTCATCTAAGTGATTACGTGATCCAAATCAACTAAACCATAACCGATCATCACGTGAGATGGAGTAGTTTTCAATGGTGAACATCACTATGTTGATCATATCTACTATATGATTCACGCTCGACCTTTCGGTCTCTGTGTTCCGAGGCCATATCTGCATATGCTAGGCTCGTTAAGTATAACCTGAATATTCTGCATGTGCAAAACTGGCTTGCACCCGTTGTAGATGGACGTAGAGCTTATCACACCCGATCATCACGTGGTGTCTGGGCACGACGAACTTTGGCAACGGTGCATATTCAGGGAGAACACTTCTTGATAATTTTAGTGAGAGATCATCTTAAAATGCTACCGTCAATCAAAGAAAGATAAGATGCATAAAGGATAAACATCACGTGCAATCAATATAAGTGATATGATATGGCCATCATCGTCTTGTGCTTGTGATCTCCATCTCCGAAGCACCGTCGTGATCACCATCGTCACCGGCGCGACACCTTGATCTCCATCGTAGCATCGTTGTTGTTTACGCCATCTATTGCTTCTACGACTATCGCTACCGCTTAGTGATAAAGTAAAGCAATTACAGGGCGTTTGCATTTCATACAATAAAGCGACAACCATATGGCTCCTGCCAGTTGCCGATAACTTCGGTTACAAAACATGATCATCTCATACAATAAATATAGCATCACGTCTTGACCATATCACATCACAACATGCCCTGCAAAAACAAGTTAGACGTCCTCTACTTTGTTGTTGCAAGTTTTACGTGGCTGCTATGGGCTTAGCAAGAACCGTTCTTACCTACGCATCAAAACCACAACGATAGTTAGTCAAGTTAGTGCTGTTTTAACCTTCGCAAGGACCGGGTGTAGCCACACTCGGTTCAACTAAAGTTGGAGAAACTGACACCCGCCAGCCACCTGTGTGCAAAGCACGTCGGTAGAACCAGTCTCGCGTAAGCGTACGCGTAATTCGGTCCGGGCCGCTTCATCCAACAATACCGCCGAACCAAAGTATGACATGCTGGTAAGCAGTATGACTTGTATCACCCACAACTCATTTGTGTTCTACTCGTGCATATAACATCAACGCATAAAAACCTGGCTCGGATGCCACTATTGGGTAACGTAGTAATTTCAAAAAAATTCCTACGCACATGCAAGATCATGGTGATGGCATAGCAACGAGAGAGGAGAGTATTGTCCACGTACCCTCGTAGACCGTAAGTGGAAGCGTTATCACAACACGGTTGATGTAGTCGTACGTCTTCATGACTCGATCGATCCAAGCACCGAACAAACGGCACCTCCGTGTTCAGCACACGTTCAGCTCGATGACGTTCCCTGGGCTCCAATCCAACAAAGCGTCGGGGATGAGTTCTGTCAGCACGACGGCGTGGTGACGATGATGATGTTCTACCGGCGTAGGGCTTCGCCTAAACTCCGCGACAATATGACCGAGGTGGAATATGGTGGAGGGGGCACCGCACACAGCTAAGGAACGATCCGTAGATCAACTTGTGTGTCCTAGGGTGCCCCCCTGCCCCCATATATAAAGGAGCAAGGGGGGAGGCCGGCCGGCCCCTTGGGGCGCGCCAAGGAGGAGGAGTCCTCCTCCTAGTAGGAGTAGGACTCCCCCTTTCCTACTCCTACTAGGAGGGGGAAAGGAAGGGGGAGAGGGGGAAGGAAAGAGTGGGGCGCCGCCCCCCCCTCCTAGTCCAATTCGGACCAGAGGGAGAGGGGGCGCGCGGCCCACCCTGGCCGCCCCTCTCTCTTCCCACCAAAGCCCATGTGGCCCATTAACTCTCCCGAGGGGGTTCTGGTAACCCTCCGGCACTCCAGTTTTCTCCGAAATCACCCGGAACACTTCCGGTGTCCGAATATAGTCGTCCAATATATCAGTCTTTATGTCTCGACCATTTCGAGACTCCTCGTCATGTCCGTGATCACATCCGGGACTCCGAACAAACTTCGGTACATCAAAACTTATAAACTCATAATAAAACTGTCATCGAAACGTTAAGCGTGCGGACACTACGGGTTCGAGAACTATGTAGACATGACCTAGAACTATTCACGGTCAATAACCAATAGTGGAACCTGGATGTTCATATTGGTTCCTACATATTCTACGAAGATCTTTATCGGTCAAATCGCATAAGAACATACGTCGTTCCCTTTGTCATCGGTATGTTACTTGCCCGAGATTCGTTCGTCGGTATCCAATACCTAGTTCAATCTCGTTACCTGCAAGTCTCTTTACTCGTTCCGTAATACATCATTTCATAACTAACTCATTAGTTAGAATGCTTGCAAGGCTTAAGTGATGAGTATTACCGAGATGGCCCAGAGATACCTCTTCGACAATCGGAGTGAGAAAACCTAATCTTGAATTATGCCAAATCAACATGTACCTCTGGATACACCTGTAGAGCACCTTTATAATCACCCAATTACGTTGTGACGTTTGGTAGCACAGAAAGTGTTCCTCCGGTAAACAGGAGTTTGCACAATCTCATAGTTGTAGGAACTTTGTATAAGTCATGAAGAAAGCAATAGCAACATACTAAATGATCAAGTGCTAAGCTAACAGAATGGGTCAAGTCAATCACAACATTCTCTTAATGATGTGATCCCATTAATCAAATGACAACACATGTCTATGATTAGGAAACATAACCATCTTTGATTAATGAGCTAGTCAAGTAGAGGCATACTAGTGACACTATGTGCATACTAGTGACACTATGTTTGTCTATGTATTCACACATGTATCATGTTTCCGGTTAATACAATTCTAGCATGAATAATAAACATTTATCATGATATGAGGAAATAAATAATAACTTTATTATTGCCTCTAGGGCATATTTCCTTCACTTCCGGAGGGGGATTCGATAAGGGAGGACTTCTACATCAACACCATTACCTCTCCGATGAAGCGTGAGTAGTTTACCACAGACCTTCGGGACCATAGTTATTAGCGAGATGGCTTCTTCTCTCTCTCTTTGATTCTCAATACAAAGTTCTCCTTGATGTTCTTGGAGATGTATTCAATGTAATACTCTTTTGTGGTGTGTTTGCCGAGATCCGATGAATTGTGGATTTATGATCAAGATTATCTATGAATATTATTTGGTTCTTCTCTGAATTCCTATATGCATGATTTGATATCTTTGCAAGTCTCTTCAAATTATCGGTTTAGTTTGGCCTACTAGATTGATCTTTCTTGCCATGGGAGAAGTGCTTAGCTTTGGGTTCAATATTGTGGTGTCCTTTCCCAATGACAGTAGGGGTAGCAAGGCACGTATTGTATTGCTGCCATAGAGGATTAAAAGATGAGGTTTTCATCGTATTGCTTGAGTTAATTCCTCTACATCATGTCATTTGCTTAATGCGTTACTCCATTCTTTATGAACTTAATACTCTAGATGCATTCTAGATAGCGGTGGAAGTGTGGAGTAATAGTAGTAGATGCAGGCAGGAGTCGGCCTACTTGACAGGGACGTGATGCCTATGTTCATGATCATTGCCTTAGATGTCATCATAATTATGCGCTTTTCTATCAATTGCTCGATAGTAATTTGTTCACCCACCATAATATATGCTATCTCGAGAGAAGCCACTAGTGAAACCTATGGCCCTCGGGTCTCTTTTCCATATTATTACATCTCGTTTACATCTTGCTAGTTTCCAATCTACTACTTTGCAATCTTTACTTTCCGATCTATACATCAAAAATACCAAAAATATTTACTTTATTATCTCTATCAGATCTCACTTTTGCGAGTGACCGTGAAGGGATTGACAACCCCTTTATAGCGTTGGTTGCAAATTCTTGATTGTTTGTGCAGGTATTCGGTGACTTGTGCATCGTCTCCTACTGGATTGATACCTTGGTTCTCAAAACTGAGGGAAATACTTACGCTACTTTGCTGCATCACCCTTTCCTCTTCAAGGGAAAACCAACGCAAGCTCAAGAGGTAGCAAGAAGGATTTTTGGCACCATTGCCGGGGAGATATTCGTCAAGTCAAGCCATACCAAGTACCCATCATAAACTCTTCTCCCTTGCATTACGTTATTTGCCATTCGCCTCTCATTTTCCTCTCCCTCACTTCTAAAACAATTTTCGAAAACCTTTGCCTTTTCTTCGCCCCTTCTTCTCGTCTCTTTGTGCTTGCTTCTTGTGTACTTGTTTATTAGTTCGGTTTGTTGCCATCATGTCTGAAACTAGGGAGGTTATCATTGAAAATCTTGAAGAAGAACTTGAGTCTTGTTCTTTGAATCATGAAACTGAAACTCCACCTAATTACAAAACAAAAATCTTTCATGTGGGGGATGGTAATATTATTGGAAAAAGTATTATCCAAGAATTCTTTGATTGCACAGGATCCATGCCTATTAATAAAAAGTCTATTGTTCTTGAGACCAACTGTTATGCTGATGCCATTGTTATGCTTGTTGAGAAATTAGAAAGAAAATTTGTGCATATCTATCCTGCTTTGCAAAACGTGTTTTATGAACTTCCCAATATCAATCACCCTATAGCTAAAAAGATTGCCACTATTACCCTTATGCGAGAATTCGATTTTATAATACAAGAATCCAGGGACATTTTTGCTTTCTACAAAAAAGATGTTGAACACCCTCCGATTATAGATATTTTGTACGATAAAGAAACCATGCGTAGTTTGGAAGATAGAGATTATCAATCTTATAGTGAAAATCTTAGGAAGAGAGTTCCCCATTCTGAAATATCTCAATCCTTGTACCTTGAGGCTTTTGAGGAGTTTGACTGGATTACTAGAGGAATTTATGTAGGATTCAATAGGGATTGGTTGAATAAAATGATGAAGGAACCCGTCAGAAATGAACTATGCATTTTATATGATGATATATATGGTGATGATCCCGACTATGGGTTTATAAATGTTAAAATTACAAATCAAAGCCCTTTCTATGATTTAAGTTCTTCTTCTAAAAGGGAAATAAGGGAAAGAATAGATTTGTTAAGACGAGTTTTGGAGGACTTGATGAGGAAAGAATTGCATGCCGAAGATGGCAACACCTAGATCTATTCTTGTTTTTATGCCTAGCTAGGGGCGTTACACGATAACGCTTGTTGGGAGGCAACCCAATTTTATTTTTGTTCTTTGCTTTTTGCTCCTGTTTAGTAATAAATAATTCATCTAGCCTCTGGTTATATGTGGTTTTATGTTCTAATTAGTGTTTGTGCCAAGTAGAACCTTTGGGAAGACTTGGGTGAAGTCTTTGCGATCTTGCTGTAAAAAACAGAAACTTTTGCACTGACGAGAATAGCTGTCATTTTTTATAGGAGAGTGCTTTAGGTTGATTCATTTTTTCAGAAGATTAATAGATAATTTCCTCACGTCCACCTATTTATTTCAGAATTTTTGGAGTTACATAAGTATTCCAAAGTTACAGATTGCTACAGACTGTTCTGTTTTTGACAGATTCTGTTTTTCGTGTGTTGTTTGCTTATTTTGATGAATCTATGAGTAGTATCGGGGGTATGAACCATAGAGAAGTTGGAATACAATAGGTTTTACACCAATATAAATAAAGAATGATTTCATTACAGTACCTTGAAGTGGTGATTTATTTTCTTATACTAACGGAGCTCATGAGATTTTCTGTTGAAGTTTTGTGTTGTGAAGTTTTCAAGTTTTGGGTAAGGATTTGATGGACTTGGAATAAGGAGTGGCAAGAGACTAAGCTTGGGGATTCCCAAGGCACCCCAAGGTAAAATTCAAGGACAACCAAAAGCCAAAGCTTGGGGATGCCCCGGAAGGCATCCCCTCTTTCGTCTTCGTCTATCGGTAACTTTGCTTGAGGATATATTTTTATTATCCACATGATATGTGTTTTGCTTGGAGCATCTTGTATGATTTGAGTCTTTTCTTTTAGTTTACCACAATCATCCTTTCTGTACACACCTTTTGGGATAGACACGCATGATTCGTGATTTATTAGAATACTCTATGTGCTTCACTTATATCTTTTGAGCTAAACAATATTGCTCTAGTGCTTCACTTATATATTTTTAGAGCACGGCGGTGGTTTTATTTTATAGAAATTGTTGACCTCTCATGCTTCACTTATATTATTTTGAGAGTCTTTCAGAACAGCATGGTAATTTTCTTTAGTTATAAAATTAGTCCTAATATGATGGGCATCCAAGATGGGTATAATAAAAACTTTCATATAAAGTGCATTGAATACTATGAGAAGTTTGATTCTTTACGATTGTTTTGAGATATGAAGATGGTGATATTAGAGTCATGCTAGTAGAGTAGTTGTGGATTTGATAGATACTTGTGTTAAAGTTTGCGATTCCCGTAGCATGCACGTACGGTGAACCGTTATGTGATGAAGTTGCAGCATGATTTATTTATCGATTGTCTTCCTTATGAGTGGCGGTCGGGGACGAGCGATGGTCTTTTCCTACCAGTGTATCCCCTAGGAGCATGCGCGTAGTACTTTATTTCGATAACTAATAGATTTTTGTAATAAGTATGTGAGTTCTTTATGACTAATGTTGAGTCCATGGATTATACGCACTCTCACCCTTCCACCATTGCTAGCCTCTCTAGTGCCGTGCAACTTTCGCCGGTACCATACACCCACATTATAGCTTCCTCAAAACAGCCACCATACCTACCTATTATGGCATTTCCATAGCCATTCTGAGATATATTGCCATGCAACTTTCCACCGTTCCGTTTATTATGACACGCTCCATCATTGTCATATTGCTTTTCATGATCATGTAGTTGTCATCATATTTGTGGCAAAGCCACCATTCATAATTTTTCATACATGTCACTCTTGAATCATTGCACATTCCGGTACACCGCCGGAGGCATTCACATAGATTCATATTTCGTTCTAAGTATCGAGTTGTAATTCTTGAGTTGTAAGTAAATAAAAGTGTGATGATCGTCATTATTAGAGAATTGTCCCAATGAGGAAAGGATGATGGAGACTATGGTTCCCCCACAAGTCGGGATGAGACTCTGGACAGAAAAAAGAGAGAAAATAAAAAAAAGAGGTCATAAAAAAAGGAGAGAAAAGGCCTAAATAAAAAAAATGAGAGAAGAAGAGAGAAGGGGCAATGCTACTATCCTTTTTCCACACTTGTGCTTCAAAGTAGCACCATGATCTTCAAAAAGTATGAAACAATTGCTTGGCTTGTCATCAGGGTTGTGCATGATTAAATACTTTGTGTGATGAAGAGAAAGCATAGCCAGACTATATGATTTTGTAGGGATAGCTTTCTTTGGCCATGTTATTTTGAGAAGACATGATTCCTTTGTTAGTATGCTTGAAGTATTATTGTTTTTATGTCAATATTAAACTTTTGTCTTGAATCTTTTGGATCTGAACATTCATGCCACAATAAAGAAAATTACATTGACAAATATCTTAGGTAGCATTCCACATCAAAAAATTCTGTTTTTCTCATTTACCTACTCGAGGACGAGTAGAAATTAAGCTTGGAGATGCTTGATACGTATCTAATGTATCTATAATTTTTGATTGTTCCATGCTATTAAATTATCTGTTTTGGATGTTTAATGGGCTTTAATATGCTATTTTATATTATTTTTGGGACTAACCTATTAACCGAAGGCCCAGTGTTAGTTTCTGTTTTTTTGCCTATTTTAGAGTTTTGCACAAAAGGAATACCAAAAGGAATGAAACCTTCATGATGATCTTTCTTGGACCGAAAGCAAACCAGAAGACTTGGAGATGAAGTCGGAGACGTAACGAGGGGGCCACGAGGCAGGATGGCGCGCCCAGGGGGGGTAGGCGCGCCCCCACCCTCATGGGCCCCTCGTAGCTCCACCGACCTAGTTCTTTCGCCTATATATACTATTATACCCTAAAAACATCAAGGGGAGCCGCGAAAACACTTTTCCACTGCCGCAACCTTCTGTACCCATGAGATCCCATCTTGGGGCCTTTTCCAATGATCTGCCGGAGGGGGATTCGATCACGGAGGGCTTCTACATCAACACCATTACCTCTCCGATGAAGCGTGAGTAGTTTACCACAAACCTTCGGGGCCATAGTTATTAGCTAGATGGCTTCTTCTCTCTCTCTCTTTGATTCTCAATACAAAGTTCTCCTCTATGTTCTTGGAGATGTATTCGATGTAATACTCTTTTGTGGTGTGTTTGCCGAGATCCGATGAATTGTGGATTTATGATCAAGATTATCTATGAATATTATTTGGTTCTTCTCTGAATTCTTATATGCATGATTTGATATCTTTGCAAGTCTCTTCGAATTATCAGTTTAGTTTGGCCTACTAGATTGATCTTTCTTGCCATTGGAGAAGTGCTTAGCTTTGGATTAAATCTTGCAGTGTCCTTTCCCAGTGATAGTAGGGGCAACAAGGCACATATTGTATTGTTGCCATCGAGGATAAAAAGATGGGGGTTTCATCATATTGCTTGAGTTAATTCCTCTACATCATGTCATATTGCTTAATGTGTTACTCCATTCTTTATGAACTTAATACTCTAGATGCATGCTGGATAGCGGTCGATGTGTGGAGTAATAGTAGTACATGTAGGCAGGAGTCGGCCTACTTGACACGGACGTGATGCCTATGTTCATGATCATTGCCTTAGATATCATCATAATTATGCACTTTTCTATCAATTGCTCGGCAATAATTTGTTCACCCACCGTAATATATGCTATCTCAAGAGAAGCCACTAGTGAAACCTACGGCCCCCGGGTATCTTTTCCATCTTATTACATCTCGTTTACATCTTGCTAATTTCCGATATACTATTTTGCAATCTTTACTTTCCAATCTATACATCAAAAATACCAAAAATATTTACTTTATTATCTCTATCAGATCTCACTTTTGCGAGTGACCGTGAAGGGATTGACAACCTCTTTATCATGTTGGTTGCAAGTACTTGATTGTTTGTGCAGGTATTCAGTGACTTGTGCGTCGTCTCCTACTGGATTGATACCTTGGTTCTCAAAACTGAGGGAAATACTTATGCTACTTTGCTGTATCACCCTTTCCTCTTCAAGGGAAAACCAACGCAAGCTCAAGAGGTAGCAAGCATAGTGTTCACTAGCCTTGATTTGCAATCAAGATATCACCAGATTCAGATGCGTCCAGGGGATTAGCCGAAGATAGCATTCCAAATCCATCACGATCACTTCGAGTTCAAAGTTATGCCATATGGGGTGACCGGAGGGCCATTTACCTTTCAGCAAGGATTGCAAATTGTTCAGGGGCCTTTCCTTCGCCATGGCGTGTTAGTGTTCACAGACGACATCCTGGTATTTAACAAAACTCTCAAGGAGCATGTGCAGCTATTGCGTGAGGTCTTTCAACAGATGGATGAATACTCTCTCAAGATCAAGATTAAGAAGTGAGTCTTTTCACAACGACAACTAAGGTACTTGGGGAACATGATTAGTGAAGAAAGGGTGCATACTGACCCAAGAACTTTGAGAAGGTTTAAGCGCGGAACTCACCCACCTCGGTGAAAGAGCTGCGACAATGTTTGGGACTGGCCGGGTATTACCGTCGGTTCATCAAGCATTATGGGGTGATCAGTTGAACGCTCACGGACCTCTTGAAGAAAGGTGTGCCATATCAGTGGACATACACATGTGAGCAAGCATTCCAGACCTTGAAACAAGCTCCGACTTCAGCCCCAGTGTTGGCATTGCCGGATTTCAAGCAGCGCTTCACCATGGTGACCGATGCCTCTAACGTGGGTATTGGTGTTGTTCTCATGCAACGTCACCACCCAATCGCCTTCCTGAGCCAAGCGCTAGGCCCTCGACATCATGTTTTATCTACCCACGAGAAGGAATGTCTTGCCATCCTCCTGGCAATGGAGCGATGGTGACCTTACCTGCTGCAGTCTGAGTTCACCATCCGCACAGACAATCGCAACCTTGCTTGTCTCAATGAGCAACGACTGACGACGCCTTGGCAACACAAGGCACTGTCGAAACTGTTGGGGCTGCAATACATAATTGAGTACCGCAAAGGGCAACAAACCTAGCTGTCGATGCCTTGTTGTCCAGACCAGTTGGGGTCAACTGCTCCATCACGGTCTGCGTACCCGCGTGGTTAGCCCAAGTCAAGCAAGGGTATGGTGCGGACCCAAGTTGCAGTGACATGCTGGCCAAGGCAAAACAAGGGATCACCCTCAAGGGACCATTCTAGGTGACTGATGGACTTATCAGATAAAAAGGACGGGTGTGGCTGGGTCAAAACAAAGAGGCTCAAGAGAAGGTGCTTCATGAACTGTACTCGGGAGTGCTGGGTGGACACTCAGGGGTTCAGGAACATACAACCGTATTATCCGGTTGTTTGCATGACCTAAACTAAAACAAACCGTGAAGAGATTCGTGGGTGCAATCTGCAAACATGCCAAACCTAAGCATGTCAAATACCCCAGCCTCCTACAACCTCTATCAATTCCAGAACAGGCTTGGGAACTGGTGACTTTGGACTTTGTAGAAGGACCGCCAAGGTCAAAAGGCTATAATTCCATCCTGGTGGTCGTGTATAAGTTGACATGGTACGCCCACTTCATTCCCATCTGGCACCCATTCTCTGCATTACAAGTGGCTAAAGCATACATGGAGAATGTCCTTAAGCTCCACGGACCGCCAGACAAGATGGTTTCAGATCGGGATCGGATCTTCACTAGTCGGGTGTGGCAAGAGCTGACCAAACTGACACGGACCACACTGAACATATCGTCAGTGCGGCACCCGCAAACCGACAGAACTGTCGAAAGGGTTAACCAGTGCATGGAGCTTTACTCGAGATGCTTCGTCCACAACTGTCCGAGCAAATGGGCTAACTGGCTGGTGTTGGCAGAGTTTTGGTACAACACATCTTACCACTTAGTGCTCAAGTCCTCTCCCTTCGAGGTGCTATATGGCCAGAAGGCTCGATTTTTTGGCATTACCAACATTGTTGATGACATAGTGTCTGACCTTGCGGCATGGACGAAAGATCGAGCAACAGTGCTGTAGTCCCTAAAGCAAAGTAATGAAGACCAAGGCCGACCAGAAAATATCAGACCGAGTGTTCACATGTTGGGGACTGGGTGTACCTCAAGTTGCAGCTGTACGCGCAATCATCGGTCGCAGCCCGAGCTAATCACAAACTGGCTTTTTGATATTTGGTCCATTTCAGGTCACTGGGCGCGTCAGTGAGGTGGCGTACAGATTGGCGTTGCTCGAGCACGCCAAGATCCATCCCGTCATCCACTTGTCTCAGCTTCGCGTGGGCGTACCTCCGGACACACGAATCATGCCGAAGCTACCGGTTCTTGACAAGGATCTCCTACCCTTCCAAGTACCAACAACCATTCTTCAGTGCCGTGACATGTAGTGCAGAGTCAGGCAGGTACCACAAGTGTTGGTTCATTGGTCCGATTTCCCCAAGTCGCTGGCCAGCTGGGAAGATGAAGTACATCTATGCGCCAGGTTTCCTCGAGCTTTGGCTTGGGGACAAGCCAAAATGCAAGGGGGGAGGAATGTCATGGGAACCACTGAAGGCCAATGCCCAACACGGCCACACCGGCCCAGGAGGATTGTGAAGCCCAACCGGCGAGTGACTGGGCCAGTATGGAGCAAGTGAGACTACTTAAGGCGAGTGCGAGCAGCTAGCTATGGTATCGTTGAGATCATAGACTGACCGGCGCCGCTGGGCAATGTATCTCTCATCCCTCCTCCTGGATCTCATATCCCGACCCCCTTCTTGTTGAACAACCCTAGACAGTATTGTACCTCTGATTCGGCTGGGTGAGAGTGAATCCACTTTCCTAGACCCTAGATCTATGTCACACATGCACATATGAAGTGCCCGATTAATCGATCGATAGAAGAAGGAGAACTCGACGGAAACACGCAGACACATGAATACAGTGGGACACGATTTGATGGCCACAGGATTTGCTCGTTGACCTGCGGCTCCAAGCGTAGGCGCAGGGGCGACCCATCAGCAGTACGGTGGTGGACATGGAGCGGCCCCGACATGGGTGGCGAAGCAGCAACATGAGATGATGGGGCTCGGTCTCGGTGGTGGATGGAACGACACGCCGTTCCCATGCCAAGATTTCTGAGAAGAAATCGAGCGAGCAGTCATGGTGGTCACCTCCGACCACCTCCCCCGGAACAAGTAGCACAAGGAAGGGGGCGCCGGGAACTGGGCTCTGTCCTGGTGGCTGAATCGGGAGTGAAGAGAGCAGCTGCAGGGGCGAGTGGCAGACGAAATTTCCAGCGACCTGAGATTGGACAGAGAGAGGTGAGGTAGAAGATACACACACACACACACATGTGGGCCATCTTAGTTAGTGAGAGTAGCAAATTATTCAGTTTAAGTTTTCTTTATTGTAGTAGAAAACTGGTTCAGGGTTCAGAATAGCTCAGGATTCAAAAGTTCAGGGTACAAACGACAGGGATTTTGAGTTCAGGGTTCAAACAGCCCAACCTATACGAGATCAAGGTTTAAAATGGACTTTTTCCCTCCCGTGGTTCTGGCATTGGTGATGTGGGCCTCCTGCGCCATGCATGTCATTTGAACAGGTGAGGTGAGAGTGATAGGTGTGGAAAGGTAGGGCCAAGATCAGTGGCTTAACTGTATGCAAGATTAAGGGTTCATTGGTGGGGTTCGTGGCTTGCGAGCGCTCAACATTGGGAGACTATGGACCATTAGATCATGTTGTTAAATGGCTGAGATGGTTTTGGTCTGCCCCCTTCGGTTCTTTTATAGGGGTAGTAGATATATGCTACTACTCTTACTTTCTACCTGAATATGCCATTGCCCATACTTTCTACATGAATCCACGGATTAAAGAAGCACTTTACCGCACCATAACCGAGTCGCTCCTTGTATCTCTGATCAATCCACCAATCATTGTAATCCACTCCTCACTCTTTGATTTCATGTCCATTTTGCTTGTCTAGCTCACCGGGTCTGGTACTTTAAAAAGCCATTCCTTCTTTGTTTTCCTTTAACCGTCCAACATACATTTTTGCTAGAAGTGTCAAGCAAAAGCTTTAGAAGGAAGAGGAAGACCTAGCGGGCTTACGTTCTCATTTCACTATTTTTGCTCCTGCAAGACACGACTCAACTACTTTACAATTGACATGGTAGCTCATGGTCAGATGAAGGGTCTTCCCCATAAAGATAGATTAGTATATGGACTGGCTAAAACAAGGCAATACTATTCAATGGGATACAAAAATGAGCAATCCATGAGATTAGCCAAGCCCTAGTTCTTAAAAATAAGAAGATATATAGGTCCATAGTTGAGACAGAGAAGTTCTAAATAATCAAGTCGGAGTTTGCCCATGAGAGTCAGGGGCTGCATCACCAAAGGGACAGAGAAACAATTCAAAAGCATAGAACCAAGGTGTTCCAATTTATTCAAAGTAAGGACAACAACCAAGAAGGGACAAAAAATAGCATAGACAAAAGGTAAGACTAGATCATGCAAAGAGCTCTCTGCCCTAGATTAGTATGGACCTAATTGGTAAGCCAACATCAAGGAACATAAGTTCATATGTGTTGTAAAAAGAGTGAACGAGCTCCATACCTTCCGTGTTGCTCGACATTTCCTATTCTTTATTTCCTGGCCCCTAGTCAAAGTATGTACTCGGCTAACTTTTTCTAACAAACTCATCCATCCTCCTCTATGTTACAATCAACCATAATGAGACCCTATATAAGGAGTTGAAAGCACAAGTGCTCCCTGGGTGATTTTGGTAATCAATGACAACATATCTCTTGTTTGACTAATATTTTTATCAAGTTCATTTCAGATGAGTTCAACAATGGAGTGGCAAGGACAAGAAGATGTGGATCTCCTTCAAAATGCTAAGGACAAAGATTGGCAAAGGCTAAGGACTCTTCATTTTCATTTTAGTGATCCAAGATCACGTTGAGTACACAGGAAAGCCAATACTATTAAAAGGGGATGAGGATGTTGCTCAATGGTCTACTTGCTCAAAGTGCTTAGTGATATTGCTCCAAAACCCTCAGCCACTTTCTCATTTCAACATTTCTCCAAAACCTAAAGTCAAACTTGGCCCCACCGATTTTATCTATCCGGCGCCATCGTGTTCATTTGACATAGCCACTGCAAGAAACCCTAATCAATTCGGTCACAACGATACGGATCATGGTCTCACCGAGATGGCCTTGCAAACTCTCTGTTGTCTGCTGCAATTATTTCGGTCCCATCAAAATGTGCAATCAACACACCGAGTTTTCCTGACCAACTCCCTGTTTGATCATTGCTGAAATCAGTCTCACCGAGTTCATGCAATCGGTCTCACCGAGATGAGGTTTTGCCCTAGCCCTAGCACATCGGTCCCATTGAGTTGATCTTGTCGGTCCCACCGAGATTCCTAACGTTCACATTTTGAACTAAATTAGTCTCACTGAGTTTTTTGTTCGGTCTGACCGAGTTGGGTAAAAAGTCTGTAACAGTTGGATTTTGTGTGGAGGCTATATATACCCCTCCACCCCTTCTCCATTTGAGAGAGAGCCATCAGAACGTGCCTACACTATTTTCTGAGAGAGAACCACCTACCCATGTGTTGAGACCAAGACATTCCAATCCAACCACAAGAATCTTGATCTCTAGCCTTCCCCAAGTTGCTTTCCACTCAAATCATCTTTCCACCATAGCCAAATCTGTGCGAGAGAGTTGAGTGTTGGGGAGACTATCATTTGAAGCACAAGAGCAAGGAGTTCGTCATCAACACACCATCTATTACCTTTTGGAGAGTGGTGTCTCCTAGATTGGTTAGGTGTTACTTGGAGCCTCCGTCAAGATTGTGGAGTTGAACCAAGGAGTTTGTAAGGGCAAGAAGATCTCCTAAT
Organism: Triticum aestivum; assembly: GCF_018294505.1. NCBI lineage: Eukaryota > Viridiplantae > Streptophyta > Magnoliopsida > Poales > Poaceae > Triticum > Triticum aestivum. Next base: position 599,061,246 of record NC_057795.1, on the reverse strand, counting down.
TCGTGAAGATCTACCCAAGTGAGGCAAGTCCTTCGTGGGCGATGGTCATGGTGGGATAGACATGGTTGATTCTTCATGGGTGGAGCCCTCCGTGGACTCGCGCAACCATTTCCCTTCGTGGGTTGAAGTCTCCACCAACATGGATGTACGACCACCACCTATCAGAACCATGCTAAAAATCTCCGTGTCTTCATTGCATTTGCACTTTCCAATGCCATCCCTTTACTTTCTTGCAACTAGCATGCTTTACTCTTTCCGCAGCTTATACTCTCTCCATGCTTGCTTGAAGTGTGTTGGGAATGTTTCAAATTGTGCTAATTTTCAACCTCAACTTGAAGAACTTAAAAACTGCTACTTTTGCTTGTTGAGGGTCTAATCACCCACCTCTAGACACCTCTTCTCGATCATTTCAATTGGTATCAGATCCTTGGTCTCCATTGCTTTGGTTTAATCACCATTGGAGGAAGATGGATGAGTCTACTGTTGGGAGTATTAGACATAGAGTGCCTATGCTTGATGGAGAGTTCTTTATTGCTTGGAAAAATGAGATTCTTGAGATTTTCAATGAATATGATTTGAACAAGTATATTACTAGCCCTTGTGCGCCTCCTATTGATCCTTTGCATCTTACCCTTGATCAGTATCTTGACATGACCCGCAATCTTAGAGCTATTAATCTTATCATAAGAGGATTGCCTAGAGATTTGCTTGTATGCTTGCCTACATTTGAATGTGCTTACACTATATGGAGATATCTTGAGGAACGCTTTCCAAACTACTCTTCAAAAAATCTAGATGAGATTCTTCAAAAGTCCATAGCTTTTCATAAGATGAAACCTAGTGATCCTAAATTTGATGATTGTCTATTTGAGCTTCGCGATCTCATGCGTGCCAAAGGAGATGTTGGATTCATTAGTAGCATCATTTCTCAAGTCATTAGAATTCATAAAGATGCACATTGTCATGATTATAAATCTAATGAATCACCTTCTCTAGGTGATGATCAATCCCAAGACGATGATGAACATGGATATTATGATGAGGATGATGATAGTGACTTTGATCTTGATGAGTCTATGAGACACTTTGGTCTCATGGCTAACCTTCATGGTTACATGACCGGAGGAAAGGAATGGGTTCTTGATAGTGGATGTACCGATCACATGACCAGAGACAAGGATATGCTTCAAGAGCTTGCTTAAAAAAATGGTTCCCGAAAGTATGTCACTTTTTGTGATAACTCAAAGGGTAAGGTGGTTGGCCTTGGTAAGGTGGCCATCTCACATGACAGCTCCATTCAAAATGTTATGCTCGTTGAATATCTTCGCTACAATTTGATTTCTGTATCTAGACTAGCCGATTTCGGTTTCAATGTCCTATTTACTGAAGTAGATTGTCAAGTGTTTCGAAGAGATAATCATAATATGGTCTTTACCGGTATACGTAGAGGTGATCTATATATTGTTGAATTCACTAAAAAGGCTCAACCTAGAACTTTCTTAATTGCTAAATCTTCTAAAGGTTGGTTGTGGCATAGAAGGTTAGGTCACATCGGCATGCAAAATCTTGATAAGCTTATTAAAGGTGATCGTATCCTTGGAATTAAAGATGTTGTGTTTGACAAGGATAGTCTTTGCAGTGCTTGTCAAGCAGGAAAACAAGTTGGAGGAAGTCATCCCGTGAAGAATATCATGACTACGAGAAGACCACTTGAGATGCTTCATATGGATCTTTTTGGTCCCAACGCCTACAAAAGTCTCAGTGTAACTCATTCAATTTGGTCATTGTTGATGATTTTTCCATATTTACGTGGGTGCTCTTTCTTGATGATAAATCGCATGTCCAAAATATCTTCAAAAACTTTGCTAGGAAGGCCCAAAATCAATTTGAAGTGAATATCAAGAACGTTCAAAGCGACAATGGAACGGAGTTCAAGAATGCCAATGTGGATACCTTTCTTGACGAGGAAGGGATTTCACATGAGTTCTCGGCTATGCACACACCTCAACAAAATGGAGTTGTTGAGAAGAAGAACCGGACACTCATTGAGATGGCAAGAATGATGCTTGATGAATACAAGACGCCAAGGCATTTTTGGGCGGAAGCGGTTGAGACATCTTGTCATGCAACAAATCGACTATATCTTCACAAGCTTCTTGGGAAGACGACATAAAAGCTTCTCACCGGTAACAAACCCCGAGTTGGTTACTTTCGAGTATTTGGCTCAAAATGTTACATTCTTGATAAGCATCATCATTCGAAGTATGCCCCTAATTCTCATGAAGGTTTCCTACTCGGTTATGGCTCAAACTCTCACACTTACTGTGTCTACAACAACTTCACCCGAAAGGTTGAAGAGACGGTAGATGTGAAGTTTGATGAATCTAATGGCTCGCAATTAGAGCAATTGCCAATTGATGTAGGAGATAAAGAACCCTTGGAAGCAATTAAATACTTGTCTACTAGCAAGTTCGCCCAACAGAGGTGAAGGAGAGTACCTCGTTCGTTCAAGTGGAAGCCTCAACTTCACACCAAGGTGAAGCACAAGTTGACTTGGAGGCATCCACAAGTGGAACACGCCAAGATGAAGGAAACGAGGACATACAACAAGATGAACCTCATCGACCTCCTTCTCCACCTCCAGAAGAGAACAACAATGCCAACGACAATGAAGAAATACAAGAGGAAGAACAAGACAATGAAGAGGATGTTCCACCCCGACACAAACAAAAGCTCCCACGAGTTCGAGCAGGAGTCTCAAGAGATCATCCCGTCGAACAAATCTTCAATGATATTCAAACCGGGAGAATTACTCGCTCTAAAACTCATTTGGCTAAGTTTTGTGAACACTACTCATTCATTTCTAGTATTGAACCTATGAAGGTTGAATAAGCTCTTGATTATATGGATTGGGTGAACACTATGCATGAAGAGCTACACAATTTCAAGAGGAACCAAGTATGTACGTTAGTTGAAAAGTCCGATGAGAAGCACAATGCGATTGGAACCAAGCGGATGTTTCGGAATAAGCAAGATGAAGGACAAGTTGTACACAACAAGGCTCATCTCGTTGCTCAAGGCTACGCTCAAGTCGAAGGTATGGACTACGGTGAGACATATGCCCCCGTTGCTAGACTTGAGTCCATATGCATCTTACTTGCTTATGCCAATCATCATGACATTACTTTATATCAAATGGACATGAAAAGTGTTTTCTTAAATGGTGAAATGGAGGAGGAAGTTTATGTTAAAAAACCTCCTGGCTTTGTTAATCCTAAGAAACCTGATCATGTTTACAAACTTCACAAAGCTCTTTGTGGTCTTAAACAAGCTCCTAGAGCTTGGTATAAATGCTTGACTAAGTTTCTTATTGAAAAAGGCTTTGAAATTGGGAAATTTGGTTCTACACTTTTTACTAAAAGGGTTAATGGTGAATTATTTGTGTGCCAAATTTATGTGGAGGATATCATATTTGGTTCAACTAACCCTCATTTTAGTGAAAAGTTTGGAAGGCTAATGTCAGAGAAGTTTGAGATGTCTATGATGAGTGAACTCAAATTCTTTCTTGGTTTGCAAATCAAGTAAACTAAGGAGGGTATATTTGTTTCCCAAACAAAGTACACCAAGGACTTATTCAAGAAGTTCAACATGCAAGAACGCAAAGGTATGAAAACACCCATGCCTACTAGTGGACATCTTGACTTGACTAAGGATGGGAAACTGTCGGCGTTCTAGGAACGGGGGTCCCCAGACTTGCCTGCCTGCGGCCTGCGGCGTGGCTCAAGCCATGGCCCAGTGTGGCCCATCTTCATCAACCCAAGCTCAAGACCCTCGCGAGGGACCAAGCCTCGTCGGGCGAACAACAGGAAGGCATCCTTAGGAGTAGCCTCGTCAGGCTGGCTCACGAGGAGGCAGAGAGATAAAGGCAGGGGTACCTTGTGAGGTGCCCGTGATGCAAGCCATGATGATCGAGGCCAGGCAGGCGCCGGCCTGCGCAGTGTCCTTGTTTCCCCTTTGGTGCAAAGGGAGCAAGCACATGCCAAGGCATCAGACAAAGGCTACCATTTTGGTGCAACAAGACCAAGACCAGCGGGACGACATGAAGGAGGTCACCGTGGAGCCCAGGACGGCGTCATCGTCAGAGTCTTTGACAGGCGAGGACCAACTTTAGTCAGGATAAGTGTACTAGATGTTCCCCTTCAAAATGGCCAATTGTTGGCGCCCTTCCCTCTCAATATTTGGGAAGAGGACCAGGGCCTCTTGCTCTATATATAGGACTAGCCACCATAGTATAGAGAAATCTGGAATCGACCCCTCCAAAGGAACAACACCACCACAAGAACACCCCTCGCGAGGCTGTTCTTCCTTTGTACTGTTCATCATCAGCCCCAGAGGCAATCCACCACACCACAAACTAGAGTAGGGTATTACACCACAACGGTGGCTCGAACTAGTATAAATCCTGCGTCCCTTGTGTTGTTCTTCAGGTAGCCTAGATCCTTTGCGAGGCGACAAGACGTGAGTTGGTAGAGGAGAGATCTTCGTGGGCACCCCAGAGTTCGAACCTCAAGGGTCTGTCGGAACCCGCAATCCGACATTTGGCGCGCCAGGTAGGGGTGTGCCGGAATCGTGTCTTTCGCCGTCTTGCATTTCGTTGTCCGTCGCATCCATGTCTGACGCTCGTCGAGCCCGTGCTGAGCGCCAGGCTGCTCTCGCGGCCCATGTCACCCAGACAGCCCTCGTCGGTGGGCCTCCCCGTCGTTCCCCGTCGCCTGCCTTCCACGCTGCCACCGGCCTGGCGGGGAACGACCAGCAGGCGTCGTTGCTGCATCCCTCGGTGCGGCGGGAAGGCTGCACCGCTACCCCGTCGCTGACTCCAGCGGGCTCGTTGTCGCACGCTCGTCGCGCTCCCGCGGACGCGCACGCCGCGTTGCTCCTGGCACGTGAGCTCTTGCACTACCACCCCATCGACGACCTCTACGATGAGTGGCTCGCCCGCATCACCGAGCTCGTCAGCGCCACAGGGGGCTCCCCTGCACCGTCCCTCTCGCTGCATCGCCCTCCATCCTGTGCGGGCAACGCCGCTCTGGAGGCGCCTCCCCCTCAAGAAGGTGCCTTGGCCCCAAGGTGCGCGGACCCTGTACAGGACCCACCGCGTCCAGCGCCCACACAACAAGAAAAGAGCTGCCAAGAGATCCCTCGCCCTCAAGAAGCCGCTCGCGTGCTCCCTGCACCAGCACGTCATGACTGCGCTCCTGCTCTAGCGCGCCAAGACCCCACGCTGCTCCTGGCGGCAGCATGCGGGGACCTCCAAGATCGAGCCCTTCGTCACCACCGGCCCCCTGTGGCCACTGCAGGCTGCCGTGCCTTCACCGCCGAGCTGTGCAGCGTGGCCTGGCCGGGCAAGTTCAAGCCAGATCTGCCTCCATGCTACGACGACACTGCTGACCCCGCGGAGTTCCTCTAGCTCTACGAGTTGGGCATCGAGGTAGCCAAACGGGGATGAAAAGGTCATGGTGAACTGGTTTCCCATGGTGCTCAAGGATGGCGCCTGTACATGGCTCCTCAACCTGCCTCCCAGCACGATCTCCTCTTGGGACGAGATGCACACTCGCTTCATCGCCAACTTCCAAGGCACTTGTGACCGGCCCCCGGCCATGAGTGACTTGCGCCGCATCAAGCAATAGCCAGGGGAGACCCCGCAAAAGTACATCCAACGCTTCAACAACGCCCGCCTCAAGATCCCCAGAGTGACTAAGGAGGCCATCATCTCAACCTTCTTCGATGGCGTTCGAGACATCAAGATGAAGGTAGAGCTAGCAATCCATGAGGACCTGTGCACCTCTCTGGAGCTGTTCAACTTGGCAACCAAGTGCGTCAGGGCCGAGGAAGGACGCCTCTCCCTCCTCGAGCTTCCAGCTGCTGATCCGGAAGAGAAGAAGCCCAAAGTCAAGGACGTGAAGCGCAAAGGAGCAGTTGTGCTCGCAGCTGAGCCAGACACCAAGCAAGGCAGGGATCAGCCAGAGTCATCCAAGGGCAGCCGGTACTGCGTGTACCACGACCTCCACACCCACAACACCAATGAATGCCAGGAGCTCAGGGCTGTGCGAGATGAACATATCGGCCGACGTCTCGAGCGCAACGATCGGGGCTATAGACGAGGAGGAGGAAGAGGTGCAGGACGATGGGAAGACCGTGGCCCTCGCCAGGGGTGGCGTGACCAGCCACGCAAGGACCGCTGACAGGACTAGCCTCAAGAGGGAGGTTGGAGGGATCAGCCTCGGAAGGACCGCCCGCAAGGCAATGCAGGCCTCCCTCCGCTGCCACCACCACCAAGGAGGAATGGAGACCAGCATCAGGACGAGGGGGCTGGGGGCTTCCAGGAGCCGCGCGCAATTGGTTGCATCCTAGGCGGAGCTCAAGCACCGGCCTCTCAGCGCATCTTCAAGCAGTTTGCTCGCAAGGTGAATGCAGTCCTCGCAAAAACCGAAGCCTCACGCCCTCTCAGGTGGTCCACGTGTGCCATCATGTTCAGTTCAGCGGATCAACTCAAGTGCGCATCAACAGCTGGTGTCCTCCCGATGCTCTGCTCCCCAATCATCAGCAACGTGCAGGTCACCAGGACCCTCATCGATGGTGGAGCAGGGCTCAATGTTCTGTCTGTCGAAACCTTCAACAATCTCCAAGTGCCGTATGATCAGCTTCAGCCAACCAAGCCCTTCTCAGGAGTCACTGACAGTTCTACCACACCGATAGGGCAGGTCCGCCTCCCTGTCACCTTCGGACAGCGCAAAAACTACCGCACTGAGCTCATCGACTTCGACGTCGCCCACATTCGCCTGCCCTACAACGCCATCCTCGGATATCCGGCCCTGGCCAAGTTTATGGCGGTGACTCATCATGGCTACAATGTCTCAAGATGCCAGGAAGCGGTGGAGTCATCACAGTCCCCTGTGAGGAGAAGGATGCAGTGTGTTCTCTCGAGCGTGCCTTCCAGGCCGCGGCAATCGAAGACCCACATCGTAGGAGTGAGAGCCTTCCCGAGGCAGTCGCAAAGAAGAAGAAGACATCACCTGGTCCGAACCATCAGGAGGCAAGCACATCTAGGGGCGTCGCGCCAGGATCCGTGCCCGACCAATGGGCGCCTCCCTTTGTCGCATAGGAAGGCACGCCCAGCGCCCTCCTCGGGCAAGGCTCGGGGGGCTCTCTCCTGGAGGGCCACTGACTTTGCCAAGGTCACGAGGGAGGCGCTCGGGCACCACTTGGAGGCGTGTTTCAAAGCACGTTTCCCTCAAGACGGTGTGGAGGAAGGAGGGCCAAACCCTTAGGAGTTCATCACAAGAAACACTCAGGAGCTGCAGGAGTCAAGAATCATGCGCGGCGGCCGCCGCTTACTCGCCGTGGCTCCCCATCCAGGCGAGGATGGTGGGCTGCGCGTCTGCATCGACGTACCAGGACTCAACCGAGTCGCATCTCAGGAGCGCCTCTGGCCCTCGCGCATGGGACGTTGCATGGGTCCACCCCACAGCTACGTTCGCATGCCTCTCGGCCTGCCGAATGTGGTCGCCGCTCATCAGCGCCTACTGAGGAGCATTCTGGAGGCTCAGGAGGTCAGGCATTGCACAGTCCTGGCAGAGATGGAGATGGTCCTTGAAGAGACGCCTGCGCCCCCGGAGCCTCCCGAGGCTCTGGGACCTGGGGGCTCGTGAGGATCGGCTTCCACACCACGCGTCGTCCGCTACCTCAGCATTCCTTCATCTCCAACGGTATCAGGTGACGCCTTTCAAGTTTCATTTCAGCTGGGAGCGCCCCCAGGGCTGCATCATTCCCAGGCCGCGTGGGTCCGTCCCTGTGGCATGTATCTCTTTTGTTCATGCCTTTGGGTTACCTTGTTGGGGGCGCCCCTCGGGCTGCATTATCCCCAAGCTGCTCGGGCCTGACCCAGTGGCGTGTATCACTCTCGCACCTGCCTAAGCTAATCTACCCTTCCATATTTAACCTGCTTGGCTTAATCGCCCGCTCGATTGACACCAACCTTCGGAGCTGCTCTCCTTGGCACGACTTTTGTGCATGGGTCTGTCCCTACATGTCGACAAACCTGAGTGGCGGAGCTCTGGCCGCGGCAGCCCCGCAAGGTGCCACCTCACGAAGCCCTCAGTGCCCTCATCACTCCCCCAGAGCAATGGGTGGCTGGCTGACGATTGTGATGGCAACTCTCGTTTTTCTTGTGATGAGTTTACAGGGTCTCTCTAAGGGACATCATCGGGCGAGGCCTCCGTGGCCCTTCTTCCTCTCTCACCCGCACAAACTGCTTGTACGTTAAAGGGGGGCACCTAAGCATCGTGACTCACGGGCTCTTACTGGCCCTCCAGCCCTCAGCTCCTGGCCTTGTCCACGGCATCGCGCCCTGGCATACCAGCGACGGCTGAGCCCACTCGAGGGCCGGGACTCGAGGACATAGAGCACGAAGGGTAGTGCGGGGGAGAAGGAGGAGGCTCGCGAAGACCTCACCAGGCAACCTCCCAGCTGCTGACGCACGAGCCAGGCGAAACGCCAAGAGATGGCTTCAAGCTCCTAAGATAAGTCACCCCCGGAACTGCTAGCTAACGCGACATCAACTTTGTACCTAATGCGGCCCTGTGCTGGCGACGTTGCGCTCCTTTCTCACCGAGCGGCGGCTGCTTGAGCGCTAAAGGGGACCTCCCGAGCATCACGCCTCGGGGGCTCTTACTGGACCTCGGGCCGCTCACCTCCTAGCCTTGACCACGGCATCGTGACCTGGCATACCAGCGACGGCTGAAGCCTGCCTGGGGACCGGGACCTGTCGGCGCAGAGCACCAGGCCCTCGTGAGGTTAGAAAGGAGGGACCAAGCTGAGATAGGACGAGCATCTCACACTACTTCGCGATGAGGATCGTATTAACCAAAGAGACTACAAACGCTTTACAAACCCCCGCGGGGTGTGTTCTTGGTTCCTCGCAGGGAACAAAAGACACAAATCCTAAGGAGCCCTAACTACAGGAACCACAGTGGCAGACGCCATCATCAACAGTGGGCCATGAAGGGCCGGCGCCAACCTCATCCAGGTCGGCCACGCTGACCGCCAGGCGCACCAGCACTGCCTCGGGCACGGCGCGAGCTCGGTGGCTCGTAGTTGTCATCACTCGTCTCCTAAGTCAGGAGAAGTTCGGGGGAGTCGCTGTACCCTCCAGCCAGGCCGCTGCTGCCTGAGGAGCTGCTGGAAAGGTGGGTGGCAGGCCTGCCCCACACCTCTCCGGAGCTCCGGCCGCTGTGTCTGGGACAACACTCCAGCCGGCCTCCTCCCTTGTCGAAGGCCTTGAAGAACATCAGGGAGGCGCCATCGTACTCCAGATGGATCACGAGGGTGCCCTCCGTTCAGCAGACCCTTGCGATCTCGCCCCAGCCTCGGGTCATGAAGACCTTGCCAGGCGCGATAACTTCAACCTCCGCTTCGGTTGCGGGGGTGCGGCAGTCGGCGTGCTTCAACCAAAGCTCCCGAGCCCCCCTCGGCGGTATCTCGAAGGCGAAGGAAGCAGGAAGACGGACCTAGGAGCTCGGAGGCATGGCGGCATGAAGCACGAACTCGCGGAGGAGTTCGTGGTATGGACTCCAGGAGGAACGACGCGTACCGCCGTGATCCGTCGGCGACGCCAGCGACGCGGGCGGCGCTGCTCGATGCCCGCTTCCCCAGGGCCCTCAGTCTGGGCGTACAAGGGCAGTGGGTATCCAGGAGGAGGCTGCTCATACCAAGGCCTCGACGCCTCCTGCCGAGCACCCACGTCTCGACAGCAGGGGACCGTTCGCTTCTTCAACGGAAGTGGAACGGGCCCCTCTCGGGGGGCTTTCCCTTTCTCTTCAGTCGAAAACCGGCAGATCGGTGCCATTGTCGGCAAGTTGAAGGAGGAGTGAAGAAGAAGAGGCGGAGCAAGAGAAGATGGACTGGAAGGGCTCGTGCCGTTCCATACTTATAGCGGAAGGAGGACAACCGTCGGCTTCCACAATCACAGGTAATCATGACCCGTTTTAGCATGCAGGGACTTGTCTTGTCGGACAGTTGCCGAGGCATCGTGGGGGAGCGGAGATGCCCACGTCCAATCAACTGCCACGCGGCGCCCAAGGACACAGGCTGTTGGGGCCCGCGGCGCTTCGCGCTTGCCCCTTCGCTTCTCTGCTGAGCCAAGTCCGGGCGCGCCTTGGGCCCGGGGGCTACTGTCAGCGTTCTGCGAACGGGGGTCCCCAGACTTGACTGCCTGCGGCCTACGGCATGGCTCAAGCCATGGCCCAGTGCGGCCCATCTTCATCAACTCAAGCTCAAGACCCTCGCGAGGGACCAAGCCTCGTGGGGCGGATGACAGGAAGGCATCCTCAGGAGTAGCCTCGTCAGGCTGGCTCACGAGGAGGCGGAGAGATCAAGGCAGGGGTACCTCGTGAGGTGCCCGTGACGCAAGCCATGATGATCGAGGCCAGGCAGGCGCCGGCCTGTGCAGTGTCCTTGTTTCCCCTTTGGTGCAAAGGGAGCAAGCACAGGCTAAGGCATCTGGCAAAGGCTACCATTTCGGTGCAACAAGACCAAGACCAGCGGAACGGCAGGAAGGAGGTCACCGTGGAGCCCAGGACTACGTCATCGTCAGAGTCTTTGACAGGCGAGGACCGACTTTAGTCAGGATAAGTGTACTAGATGTTCCCCTTCAAAATGGCCAATTGTTGGCGCCCTTCCCGCCCAATATTTGGGAAGAGGACCAGAGCCTCTTGCTCTATATATAGGACTAGCCACCATAGTATAGAGAAATCTAGAATCGACCCCTCCAAAGGAACAACACCACCACAAGAACACCCCTCGCGAGGCTGTTCTTCCTTTGTACTGTTCATCATCAGCCCTAGAGGCAATCCACCACACCACAAACTAGAGTAGGGTATTACACCACAACGTTGGCCCGAACTAGTATAAATCCTGCATCCCTTGTGTTGTTCTTCGGGTAGCCTAGATCCTTTGCAAGGCGACGAGACGTGAGTTGGTAGAGGAGAGATCTTCGCGCGCACCCAGAGTTTGAACCTCAAGGGTCTGCCGGAACCCGCAATCCGACAGAAACCGGTTGACCAAAAGGTTTACCGCTCTATGATTGGTTCTTTGTTATATCTATGTGACTCCCGTCCCAATATTATGCTAAGTGTGTGCATGTGTGCACGATATCAAGCGCCCCCTAAAGAATGTCATCTTAAGGCTATGAAAAGGATAGTGAAATACTTAATTCATACACCAAACTTTGGCATTTCGTATCCTAAGAGGTCTTCTTTTGATCTTGTTGGCTACTTCGATTCGGACTATGCCAGAGACACGGTTGATAGAAAATCCACTTTGGGTACTTGTCAATTTCTTGGTAGATCTCTTGTATCTTGGTCCTCCAAGAAACAAAACTCAGTATCCTTATCCACCGCCGAAGCGGAATACATTGCCGCCGGATCAGGTTGTGCTCAATTACTTTGGATGACCCAAACCCTTAAAGATTATGGGATACACGTGAAACATGTTCCACTACTTTGTGAGAATTAAAGTGATATTAAGATTTCTCATAATCCCGTGCAACATCTTAGACTAAGCATATTGAAGTTCGTCATCATTTCATTCGAGATCATGTTGCTAAAGGAGACATCGATCTGAAGCATGTTCATACCGATAAGCAATTGGTGGATATATTCACCAAACCACTTGATGAGAAAGTGTTTTGCCGTTTGAGAGGTGAACTGAACATCATTGATGCCTCAAACTTGGAGTAGGAACTCCATCTAGATGCGTGCAAGGCATGAGCCTTTCTATGACTAATCCTTGATATTTCTCTTAATTTGATGATCATATGTCTTGGACCTACTTGCACCCTTGCATGTTATCTAACCCCTATATGTACTTGGATGAGCTCAAATCCATGAGATTGCAAGTCACTCACTATCGATGTCAAAACCGGTAGATCTCGTGTAGGGGGTCCCGAACTGTGCGTCTGAGGATCAAAGGTAACAAGGAGGCAGGGGACACGATGTTTTACCCAAGTTCGGGCCCTCTTAATGGAGGTAATACCCTACTTCCTGCTTGATTGACTTTGATGAGTATAGGGGTTACAATAGTTGAGCTACCTCGATATCATAATGGCTAAACCCTAGATGTCTAGCCTATATGATTGTGATTATCCCTAAAGAATAAACCCTCCAGTTTCTATAGGCACCGGAGGGGGCTAGGGGTGTACAAAGTCGGCTTACAAAGGAAGGAAACTACACATCCGGACGCCAAGCTTGCCGTCGATGCAAAGGAGAGTCCCATCCGGACACGGGAGAAGGCCTTCAATTATGTATCTTCACACCCCGTCAGTCCGACCCATGTCACATAGGCCGGCTATCCAAGGACCCCATAATCCAGGACTCCCTCAATAGCCCCCGAACTTGCCTTCAATGATGATGTTGTATCCGGCTTCATCTCTTCGGATTTGCAAGGTAAGTTCCCCATTGTGCTCCATATGGTTCGGCTTTTGCATTAAATATTGTACTCTTCAGTTTCTGTGCCGCCGTCACCTCGGCTTCCACGTGTCAGATGAATACGAAGGGTCCAAGTATTTTTACAAACAACCCCTTGACCATGTAGGGAAGGCGCTTATTTAAAGAGATTGAATCTTAGATTCCATTCTCCACCAAACGAAAATCCTTAGAGCCTGCCATAAGAAACCAACCAAAGATGGCCAACGCTCCTTGTTCTTCCTCGCATCCCCAAGGCCCTCAAGAAGGCGACTGGGAGAGCTGCTCGATGCCCCATGCCCAATTGACCAAGCTTCAGGCGCAGTGATACCTCCCTCCATCAGATCTAGTCCCTGTTCGGGCGGGATTAACTACCTTCAATGGAGAAGCCCTGGCGGAGAAATTCCCCAATCCCAATAAGGGGAGCGAGTGTGCTTCATTTCCTTCTTACTGAGGGGCATGGGATTTCCAATCCACCCTTTCCTCAGAGGTCTTATGGAGTATTACGGTCTCCAACTGCACAACCTCATGCCGGGCTCCATTCTACACATCGCGGGCTTTGTTGCTCTTTGTGAGTTGTTTCTAGGCTGTGAGGCCCATTTCGATTTATGGAGGAAATATTTCTGCCTCCTCCCTCGTTCCCAGAAGGGATCCATTTTCGAGGTGGGCGGTGCCGAAGTATGGCGTATAGGCGGAACAGGATACCTGTCCGGCACTCCGAAGAAGGCATCCAAAGAGTGGCCCTCGGAGTGGTTCTACATTGAAGACATTGTCCTTCCGGACCCAATCCGACAAGGTCTTCCCGAATTTTCCTCCACTCCTTCAAAGAAGCCCGCCAGGTGGCGTCCTTGAAGCTATGAAGAATAACATAGTGCGGAGGTTAAGAGGCTAGTGAACAAGATCAAAATACTTGCCCACTCCAGACTAAATATAGTCGAGGTAATGGTGATTTCAATAACATGATGCACTCGCCCGCTTCAATCCAGGGGGCTTCCCATGTGGCATTACAACAGGGAGGACGACGCCTCTCGTTGTGGGTGCAAGGGTCCGGCTAATTTCGCCGCGCTGGCCGCCACGTTGGCTGACCTCTTGAAAGGGGAAAAAGAAGATTTTGCTCGCCTAAAGTGTTGAGAAGGTTTCTCCATGTATATCCCCATTGACTGGGTGAGTCTTCGATTTTAATTGATCTGTTTCCCTTAACTATGCTTTTTAGTCGAACTTAATAAGACTACCTTTAACAGGAATGGAGAAAGGTCGTCGCGGGGATCTACAGCCCCGCGCAGCAGCCGGAGGACCATAATCGAGACCTTGATCCTACGTACGAAGAGGATCCGGACATATTTGTAGATTTTCAGGATGGAGTCTTTTATCAGACGAGCTACGATGGCACGGAAGTGGCCATTATAGCCGACTACCCCGGCCTTCTTCCTTCCTCCCATGTAAGTACCCAGGAGACATCTCCTCAAAAAGATTTTTCCCACCGCGACTTACCCACCGCACTACATCCTGCTCCCAAGGGGCGACGCTCGCACCAGCGTGCCGTAGCAAAGGCGTCCTCTAAGAAGACGACGCTTGCACAAGGCGCGTCTTTGAAAAGAAAGGCGAACAATGATACAGTCGGGCCCTCTTCTGCGTCGAAGAGGTATAATCCTTTAGCACGCACTCAACGAATAGATCGGACAGTGACATTCCCTGCTGTGCCATATTGCAGGAGGAGTGTATGCCGGACTGCATCCGGAGACCGGGGTGGCCATGCATAGACTGATCCAGCCCCGAACCCTGCCACAAGGACTAGAGGGGATGCGGGAGCAATGCCGAATTGTCATCTCCCGGAGGATTCGAATAATATATCCGTCACAAACTCCGGAGTGGAGAGTGCGATGGGTCACCGGCGGTGGAGAGTGGCTATGCACAACCCACATTTTACCGAAGAGGCTTTTAATGATCTCAGCTCAGCGGATGCTTATATCTGAGCTGCTCGTGATGGAGTTGTTGGAGCCACTCACCAGCTTTCAAAGGATATGCGGGTAAGAATTTTTTGCGTAGATTCAATAATCATATGCTAGTAGCCTCCGAGTCTTGAAGAAGTTGGCCCAACTGATTTAAGAGTCATTACTTTGTTAGGTATTCACGGAGAGGAGTAAAACGTTATTGAAGGAGCTTGAAGAATGCTGAACTAAACTATCTGCTTCCACTGCCGAACTGGAAAATTTGAAGAAATCCAAGAAGGCACTTGATGGTTAGTACAACAACAGCTTGGAAATAAGGCTCCATGCATACAACGAGGTTGCTTAATTATGCTTTCGTTTCGTTGGTTAGGCTCGATAGGTCAGCTGGAGGAGAGGCTAAGGGCTGCTCAAGTAGATAAACAACATGCCGAAGGGCAAGAATGCGCTGGTCAACGTGTATTGACACAGACCATTAATGAGAAGAACAAACTACAGGATGCCAATATTAAGCAGGCCGAAGAACTAAAGTATTTAAGAGCCCAATTATCAGATGCTTTGGAGGAGAATAAGAAGCTGAAAGGTGGCATATTCATTATGCTCTTTAACCTATCTGTCAAACGGTCTCCTGTTTGAAAATTTTACAAGTTTGCTTCTGTAGGTGTATTAACCGGGCGTCCCGAAGGAGAAGTGTCCGGATTCGAAGGCGAACTGCTACAAGAGCTGTCCAAAGTGCATGAGCAAGCTCGGAAAGCATGGAGGAACATGGCTAAGGCTTTATGGCCATCCGATCCCCCTCCAGGAAGTATGGATGAGCTTGCGAATTTATTCAAGGGAGCTCGTCGCCGTTTGGAGCTATGGAAGATATCAGCATGTCGGGAAGGCACCCGAGAAGCCTGGGCTATGGTGAAAACACGGTATACCAAGCTTGATCCAAATCATATAGCCCGGGCCGGACCTCGGGGACCGGATGGACAAGAAAATCCTGTTAGCTTAGTATATGGCCAAGTGAAAACAGCCGCTAAGTTTTCTCAACAGGATTGTAAACTAGACAGCCTACTAGAGGGTCTAGAGGAAGAAGAAATTTTTGAGTCCAACTAGGAGTGTACTTTATCAACAAACTTATCTCCAGCCGAATTGTAAAATGATTGTCATGGCAGAGTTTCCGCTTCGACCTCCAGAACCTGAGGTTTGGTGTGTTTCCGATGTTTATACCATTGGTAAACATCAAGGCATGTTCGGAAACTAGGCAGTCCGGTCATAGTTGCTTGAACAGACAAGTTGTATTCGGGGAGTTATGTTATATTACATTTGATCATAATAAACATCTTCCAGAGAGAATAGTTCTGTTAAGGGTTCCTTTCCCTAGGTCAGCACGCGTTTTTGTGCATACATAAACTGTGATGCAAGAAATCACAGTACTCATTATAATTTGGGGGCGTATAGTGCAATGTGGGCAGTTCGTCTCTTGTCCGCCGGCTGATTATTCCCTTAAGAACGCTAGCTTTCGGCTTCACCCATCTTTGGTACACATCCGGATAACCCGGCTATAACAATCGCAGAGGTGCTCCCTTTATGCCCTAGCCGAACAAGCGGGAACGTAGGGCATAAGCACAGGAGCCAGGCAACCCAGCTTGGCAAAAACTTAAGTCATAAAGGTGCATATAATGGCGAAGACAGGACACATATGAGTAGACACCACATATCTACGGTGAGCTTGATGCTCCAAAATAATAATCAGAATAAGCTTCTGAAAAAGAAGCCCCCAGGTGTCATGGGGTATGTACATTTAATGATGTATATCCCTCGAGTGTGTGGTTGATCCGAACACTGGTAGAAGTTGTACAAAAAGAGAGAAACAGGGTGAGAGGGAGAAAAGACGAAAAAAGTTACAAGTGTGGACTTAGGCGTAGAATCTTCGGAGCCGAGCGACATTCCATGGGTTTGGTTCCAAACGATTATCCGAAGCGTTGCAAAGGCGATAGGCTCCTCCAGCAAGAACCTCATCTATGATGAAGGGACCCTCCCATTTGGGCTTGAGCTTGTCCTTTTTCTTCTATGGTAGGCGCAGGACGAGTTCACCGACATTATAAGTCTTTGCCCGCCTGCTTTGATATCGCCGATCTTGCTGTTGGTAAAATGCAGAACGGGCCTTCGTGATGTCGCGCTCCTCCTCCAAGCCATCCAGATCGTCCTGCCGATCAACATCGGCCTCTCTCTCTCTCTCTCTCTTCATACATGCGCACTCGAGGTGAGTCATGAATAATGTCGCAGGCAATAGTGCCTCGGCGCCGTACACCATGAAAAAAGGTGTATATCCGGTCGTGCGATTGGGCGTGGTACACAGCCCCCAGAGTACAGAATCGAGTTCTTCAACCCAGTGCTTGTCCGATTCACGCAGGGATCGTACTAGTCTGGGTTTAATGCCGCTCATTATCAAGCCGTTAGCCCGTTCGACCTAACCGTTTGTCTGAGGATGATATACAAAGGCATAATTGAGCTTAATGCCCAAATTAGCGCACCAGGTTTTCACCTCATCGGCCATAAAGTTAGAACCATTGTTAGTAATAATACTGTGCGGGACACTGTAACGGTGTACCACACCGTATATGAAGTTTATAATTGGTCCGGCTTCGGCCGTTTTGACTGGTTTGGCTTCTATCCAATTAGTGAACTTGTTGACCATAACCAGTAAATATTTCTTCTTATGGCTTCCCCCTTTAAGGGGTCCGACCATGCCGAGCCCCCAGACCGCAAAAGGCCATGTAATGGGGATTGTTCGTAAGGCAGTGGGCGGCATATGGCTTTGATTTGCGAAAAGCTGGCATCCAACACATCCCTATACGAGGTCTTGTGCGTCTGCCCGGGCCGTGGGCCAAAAGAAACCCGTATGGAAGGCCTTACTTACAAGGGCCCGAGCTGCGGCGTGATGGCCACCAAGACCGGTGTGTATTTCGGCCAAGATCTGTCGTCCTTCTTCTTCGGAGATACACCTTTGGAGTACTCCGGTGGTACTTTTCTTGTAAAGTTCCCCCTCATGGACTTTGTAGGCCTTCGAGCACCGAACAATGCGGCGGGCCTGTGTCTAGTCATCGGGGAGCTCATTCCTAGTAAGGTAGGCGAGGAACGGTTCGGTCCATGGGGCGATTACAGCCATGATTTCATGAGCCGATAGTGTTACTTCGATGCCCGAACCCCCGACGATATCGGGACTGTGTTCGGAATCTGAGGGTATGGTCGGTCCTGCGACGATGTTGCCGCTATTGTCTTGCCACACGACTGATAACCCACAAGTATAGAGGATCGCAACAGTTTTTGAGGGTAGAGTATTCAACCCAAATTTATTGATTCGACACAAGGGGGGCCAAAGAATATTCTCAAGTATTAGCAGCTGAGTTGTCAATTCAACCACACCTGGAAACTTAGTATCTGCAGCAAAGTGTTTAGTAGCAAAGTAATATGATAGTGGTGGTAACGGTAACAAAAGTAAAGACAACAAAAGTAACGTTTTTGGTATTTTGTAGTGATTGTAACAGTAGCAACGGAAAAGTAAATAAGCGAGAACCAGTATATGGAAAACTCGTAGGCACCAGATTAGCGATGGATAAATATGTCGGATGCGGTTCGTCATGTAACAGTCATAACATAGGGTGACACAGAACTAGCTCTAGTTCATCAATGTAATGTAGGCATGTAATCCGTATATAGTCATACGTGCTTGTGGAAAAGAACTTGCATGACATCTTTTGTCCTACCCTCCCGTGGAAGCGG
The DNA here is from genome assembly GCF_018294505.1 of Triticum aestivum. Lineage (NCBI taxonomy): Eukaryota > Viridiplantae > Streptophyta > Magnoliopsida > Poales > Poaceae > Triticum > Triticum aestivum. The sequence continues at coordinate 599,043,011 of NC_057795.1, read as the reverse complement.
GGTCCTATTGGAAACTAAGGGATATTAAGGACTCCTTTTAATAGAGAACCGGAACAAAGCATTAGCACATAGTGAATACATGAACTCCTCAAACTATGGTCATCACTGGGAGTGGTCCTGATTATTGTCACTTCGGGGTTGCCGGATCATAACACATAGTAGGTGACTATAGACTTGCAAGATAGGATCAAGAACACACATATATTCATGACAACATAATAGGTTCAGATCTGAAATCATGGCACTCGGGCCCTAGTGACAAGCATTAAGCATAGCAAAGTCATAGCAACATCAGTCTCAGAACATAATGGATACTAGGGATCAAACCCTAACAAAACTAACTCGATTACATGATAAATCTCATCCAACCCATCACCATCCAGCAAGCCTACAATGCAATTACTCACGCACGGCGGTGAGCATCATGAAATTGGTGATGGAGGATGGTTGATGATGACGAAGGCGACAAATCCCCCTCTCCGGAGCCCCGAACGGACTCCAGATCAGCCCTCCCGAGAGAGATTAGGGCTTGGCAGCAGCTCTGTATCGTAAAACGCGATAATTTCTTCTCTCTGATTTTTTTCTCCCCGAAAGCCAATATATGGAGTTGGAGTTGGCGTCGGAGGGCCACCAGGGGGCCCACGAGGTAGGGGGCGCACCTAGGTGTGGGGGGGGGGGGCGCCCCCCACCCTCGTGGAGAGGGTGTGGGCCCCCTGGTCTTCATCTTTGGCGACGATTTTTTATTATTTTTTCTAAGGTGTTCCGTGGAGTTTCAGGTCATTCCGAGAACTTTTATTTTCTGCACATAAAACAACACCATGGCAATTCTGCTGAAAACAGCGTCAGTCCGGGTTAGTTTCATTCAAATCATACAAGTTAGAGTCCAAAACAAGGGCAAAAGTGTTTGGAAAAGTAGATACGACGGAGACATATCAACTCCCCCAAGCTTTAACCCTTGCTTGTCCTCAAGCAATTCAATTGACAAAGTGAAAGAGAAAAAGAAAAACTTTTACAAACTCTGTTTGCTCTTGTTGTTGTAAACATGAAAAGCCAGCATTCAAGTTTCAGCCAATATTAAGAACTAACCATACTCGCAATAACACATAGGTCTCACAATTACTCATATCAATAGCATAATCAGCTAGCGAGCCATAATAATAAAACTCGGATGACAACACTTTCTCAAAATAATCATAACATGATATAACAAAATGGTATCTCGCTAGCCCTTTCTGAGACCGCAAAACATAAATGCAGAGCACCTTTAAAGATCAAGGACTGACTAAACATTGTAATTCATGGTAAAAGAGATCCAGTCAAGTCATACCCAATATAAACCAATAATAATGAATGCAAACGACAGTGTGCTCTCCAGCGGGTGCTTTTTAATAAGAAGGGTGATGACTCAACATAAAAGTAAATAGATAGGCCCTTCGCAGAGGGAAGCAGGGATTTGTAGAGGTGCCAGAGCTCGGTTTTAAAATAGAGATTGAATAACATTTTGAGCGGCATACTTTTGCTGTCAACGCAACAACTATGAGATGACGATATCTTCCATGCTACACAAATTATAGGCGGTTCCCAAACAGAATGGTAAAGTTTATACTCCCCCTCCTCCACAAGCATCAATCCATGGCTTGCTCGAAACAACGAGTGCCTCCAATATCCAACGGGTCCCAGGGGGAGTTTTGTTTGCAGTTAATTTGATTTAGTTTGCACAAAGCATGGGACTGGGCATCCCGAAGACCAGCCATTTTCTCATGAATGAGGAGCGGAGTCCACTCCTCTTGAGAATAACCGCCTAACATGGAAGATAAGGGCAACCCTAGTTGAAACATGAGCTACTCGAGCATACAAACAAAATTTCATTTGAAGGTTTGGAGTTTGGCACATACAAATTTACTTGGAACAACAGGTAGATACCGCGTATAGGAAGGTATAGTGGACTCATATGGAATAACTTTGGGGTTTAAGGAGTTTGGATGCACAAGCAGTATTCCCGCTTAGTACAGGTGAAGGCTAGCAAAAGACTGGGAAGCGACCAACTGGGAGAGCGACAACAGTCGTAAACATGCAGTAAAATTAATTTACACCGAATACAAGCATGAGTTGGATATAATCCACCATGAACATAAATATCATGAAGGCTATGTTGATTTGATTCAACTACATGCATGAACATGTGCCAAGTCTAGTCACTCAATACATTTAAAGGAGGATACCATCCCATCATACCACATCATAATCATTGTAATAGCATGTTGGCACGCAAGGTAGACCATTATAACTCATAGCTAATCAAGCATGGCTCAAGCAACTATAATCTCTAAATGTCATTGCAAATATGTTTACTTCATAATAGCTGAATCAGAAATGATGAATCATCATATTTACAAAAACAAGAGAGGTTGAGTTCATACCGGCTTTTCTCATCCCAATAAGTCCATCATATATCATCATTATTGCCTTTCACTTGCACAACCGGACAAAGTGTATAATAATAAGAGTGCACGTGCATTGGACTAAGCTGGAATCTGCAAGCATTCAACTCAAGAGAGAAGACAAGTAATATGGGCTCTAAGTTAAATAATCATTCATGCATATATGAGACACTAAGCATTTTCAATAAGGTCTTCTCGACCCCCAAAGAAAGGAAAATAAATAAAAACTATTTACACGGGAAAGCTCCCAACAAGTAAAAGAAGAACAGGAAATATTTTTGGGTTTTCATTTTAATTCTACTACAAGCAAAGAAATAAACTACTACTAATTTTTTTCTTAAAGTTTAACAAACACACAAGAAGAAAGCAGAAAAAGAAAGTTAAACTAACATGGATAATACAATGAAAGAGTATGAGCACCGGCATCTAGCAATGGGTGTGTGTGAACATGAATGTAATGTCGATGGGAAATACGTACTCCCCCAAGCTTAGGCTTTTGGCCTAAGTTGGTCTATTGCCAGGGATAGCCTGGCAGATATCCGTAGGTGAAGCTGGGGTCATACTGTGACGAAGAAGGCTCCGGCTGCCACTGGCTGGCAACCTCCTGTGAATCCCAAGAATAAACAGATAGTAGTGGAGGCTCATCTTGTGGTTCCGGTTCCGGGGATGGTGCAAGATTCCGATAGGCTTGAACCGCCGCCCACGAAACGATGTGAGGACCTACAGATAAGTTAAACAAAGAAGGTGCAGGCAAAGTAATAGTCTCAGGGTGATGTTTATCAAAGTATAATTTATATTTGAGCTCCCCTTCGCGACTCTTAACAAGAAAATCATGAGCTATCATACTCTTATAATCTAAGTAAGCACGGGGCAGTGCTGTTTCTTCTTCCTCCTCATGCCTAATAGGTATTTCAAAATGTTCAGCTAGGCGTGAAGCATAAATGCCTCGAAAGATGGGGCCCTTAGTACGGTTCAGACTTAACCGTCTAGCAACAATTCCACCCATACTAACTGAGTTATTGCAGAAAAACCATGGAACAAAATAATAATATCGGGAATACTAAGGTTCCCACAGTTTCCGTGTCCAATTAAGCAACAACTAGCAAATAAGGCAAAGTAGCGTAAAACAGGAAAATGTATGCTAGTGATCTTTGCATCAGAAACCTTCCTGATTTCTCCCACAGTGATAATGTTAATAAAAGCTTCTACTTCGCTACTATGGGGTTCATCTAAGGTGCCCTCAAAGGGTATTATGCAAACCTCGCAGAATTCAGCTAAGGTCATCCTCTTAACAACGTCATATAAATGAAACTCTATTGAAGGAGGTGATTTCTTGGGAAAAAAGTAGAAGTTTTGCACAAAGGAATTTGTGAGTAGGAGATACTGGTGATGTTGGTCGCGGAGGAAGTTGGTGAGGTCGACGTTCTCAATTAATAAATAGAAATCCTCATAAATCCCGGCTCTCCTCAAGAACTCATCTGAAGGCCATTCACACGGCCGGACCTCCGTGGTGCGAGGCAAATTAAATTTGGGCTTCTTCTCTTCTTATTTTTGTTTTTCCTTCAAGCTTCGGCTCGACGAGCCCCTCAAAAGTCTCTTCATTATTTCTAAAACAATCTGAAATTTTTAGTAACGTCAAATGAAAGTGAACCAACTTCAATAAAATTGATAGCAACAACTCCTACAAGTGCCTAGAGCCTGTATAAAGCATTGGAACTACTTGGAACCATATAAATTTGACATGCAAGCTCAAGAACATGGTCACCCATGCAACACAAATTTGCAATGAATAAAGCACTAGAACAAAAACTAATTGGACCAATGGAGGAGTCACATACCAAGAAACAATCTCCCCAAGCAGTTTTGCGAGAGGTGCTTTGAGCAAGGAGATCGAAAATCACAGCAACGGGGGCTTGAACTCATGCTTGAGTTGGTTTTTCGTGTTTGTGTGAGATAGAGGAAGAAGACGGGTGCAGGAATAAGTGGAGGAGGGCCACCATGGGCCCACGAGGCAGGGGGCGCGCCCAGGGGGGTAGGGCGCGCCCTCCACCCTCGTGGCCAGGTGGCAGCTCCCCTTGCGGTGATTTTTGCATAGTAAATCCTCAAATATTCCCAAAAAAATCATATTAAATTGGCATGGCATTCTGAGGACTTTTATTTTCGGGATATTTTTATATTGCACGGATAAGTCGGGAAATAGACAGAAAATACTATTTTACTTTATTTCTACTAAATAATAGGAAATATAAAGTGGGTACAGAAGGTTGTGCTTCTAGTTTCATCCATCCCATGCTCATCAAAAAGAATCCACTAACAAGGTTGATCAAGTCTTGTTAACAAACTCATTCCGATAATCATGGAACCGGAGAAATTTCGAATAACACTAAGTTACCTCAATGGGGATATGAAAATCCCCAACAATAAGAATATCATACTTTTTCTTGACAGTAGGTAGAGGAAATTCAAAACCTCCAAATATAATCAATGGAATTTTTCCAATAGAGTTGATACTATAAACTTGAGGTTGTTTCCTCGGGAAGTGTACCGTGTGCTCATTGGCATTAACATGAAAAGTGACATTGCCTTTGTTGCAATCAATAACAGACCCTGCATTATTAAGGAAAGGTCTTCCAAGAATAATAGACATACTATCATCCTCCAGAATATCAAGAATAACAAAGTCCGTTAAAATAGTAATGTTTGCAACCACAACAGGCACATCCTCACAAATACCGACAGGTATGCCAGTTGATTTATCAGCCATTTGCAAATATATTTCAGTAGGTGTCAACTTATTCAAATCAAGTCTACGATATAAAGAGAGAGGCATAACACTGACACCTGCTCCAAGATCACATAAAGCAGTTTTAACATAATTTCTCTTAATGGAGCATGGTATAGTAGGTACTCCTGGATCTCCAAGTTTCTTTGGTATTCCACCCTTAAAAGTATAATTAGCAAGCATGGTGGAAATTTCGGTTTCAGGTATCTTTCTTTTATTAGTAATGATATCCTTCATATACTTAGCATAAGGATTTGTTTTGAGCACATCAGTTAGTCGCATACGAAAAAAGATGGGTCTAATCATTTCAGCAAAGCGCTCAAAATCCTCATCATCCTTTTTCTTGGATGGTTTCGGAGCAAAAGGCATGGGTTTCTGAACCCATGGTTCCCTTTCTCTACCATGTTTCCTAGCAACGAAATCTCATTTATCATAACGTTGATTCTTTGATTGTGGGTTATCAAGATCAACATCAGGTTCAACTTCTACATCCTTATCATTACTAGGTTGAGCATCAACAAGAACATTATCATTAACATTATCACTAGGTCCATGTTCATCACCTGATTGTGTTTCAGCATCAAAAACAGAGATCTCATTTGGATTCTCAGGTGGTTCAGGAATAGGTTCACTAGAAGTTTGCAAAGTCCTATCATTTTTCTTTTTCTTCCTCTTGGAAGAGCTAGGTACATCAATATTATTTCTCTGAGAATCTTGCTCGATTCTCTTAGGGTGGCCTTCAAGATACAAAGGTTCTTGAGTCATTCTACCAATTCTAGTAGCCACTCTAACAACATAATCATTTTTCTTACTATTCATTTCATCAAGAGCTTCTTTCTAAGCTTTAAGTACTTGTTCTACTTGAGTGGTAACCATAGAAGCATGTTTGCTAACAAGTTTAAGCTCACCTCTAATATCAGCCATATAATCATCCAAGCGTTTAATCGTAAAGGTGTTTTTTTTAATTGTCTACCAAAATAAGCATTAAAGTCATCTTGCTTAAACATAAAGTCATCAAACTCATCCAAGCACTGACTAGCAAATTTAGTAGTAGGAACTTCAGCTTTATCATATCTATAGAGAGAATTTACCTTTACTACTTGTGTTGAGATATCGGGAGGTTCTTCAGTAAATAAGTAATTGAGATCATATACTTCTTCAACAGGCGGTAAATTAAGACCATGTATTTCTTCAATAGGAGGTAAATTCTTAACATCTTCGGCTTTAATACCTTTTTCTTTCATAGATTTCTTTGCCTCTTGCATATCTTCGGGACTGAGAAATAGAACACCTCTCTTCTTCGGAGTTGGTTTAGGAATAGGTTCAGTAACCGGCTCTGGAACTAGCTCAGAGGTGGCGCGGGAGGTGCCCAATTATTTTCATTTGCCAACATATTATTCAATAGAATTTCGGCGTCATCCGGTGTTCTTTGCCTGAAAAGAGAACCATCACGACTATCCAGGAAATCTCTAGAAGCATCAGTTAGTCCATTATAAAAGATATCAAATATTTCAGGTTTCTTAAGAGGATGATCAGGGAAAGCATCAAGTAACTTGAGAAGCCTCCCCCAAGCTTGTGGGAGACTCTCTTCTTCAATTTGCACAAAATTGTATGTTTCCCTCAAAGCAGCTTGTTTCTTATGAGCAGGGAAATATTTAGCAGAGAAGTAATAAATCATATCTTGGGGACTTTGCACACAACCAGGATCAAGAGAATTAAACCATATCTTAGCATCACCCTTTAATGAGAACGGAAATATTTTGAGTAAATAAAGGTAGCACGATCTCTCATTATTAGTAAACAGGGTAGCTATATCATTTAACTTAGTAAGATCTGCCACAACAGTTTCAGATTCATAGCCATAAAAAGGATCAGATTCAACCAAAGTAATTATATCTGGATCAACAGAAAAATCATAATAATATTGATCAGGAACACAGATAGGTGAAGTAGCAAAAGCAGGGTCGGGTCTCATCCTATCTCTATAAGATTCTTTACTCCATTTAACTAGCAACCTCTTAAGTTCATGTCTATCCTGGCAAGCAAGAATAGCTGCAGAAGATTCCGCATCAAAAAGATAACCCTCAGGAATAGCAGGCATATTTTCATCATCACTAACATCATCGTGTTCAGGTTCAATAATTTCTCTTTCTCTAGACCTAGCAATTTCCTCATCAAGAAATTCACCAAGGGGCACAGTAGTATCAAGCATAGAAGTAGTTTCATCATAAGTATCATGCATAGCAGAAGTGGCATCATCAATAACATGCGACATATCAGAATTCATAGCAGTAGTAGGTTTAGGTGTTGCAAACTTACTCATAACAGAAGGAGAATCTAGTGCAAGGCTAGATGGCAGTCCCTTACCTCCCCTCGTAGTTGAGGGCAAAATAGTGGTTCGATCGTCTTTCAAGTTCTTCATAGTGTCAGCAGATATAAATCCCAAGTGACTCAAAGAATAGAGCTATGCTCCCCGGCAACGGCGCCAGAAAAAGGTCTTGATAACCCACAAGTATAGGGGATCGCAACAGTTTTCGAGGGTAGAGTATTCAACCAAAATTTATTGATTGGACACAAGGGAGCCAAAGAATATTCTCAAGTATTAGCAGATGAGTTGTCAATTCAACCACACCTGGAAACTTAGTATCTGCAGCAAAGTGTTTAGTAGCAAAGTAATATGATAGTGGTGGTAACGGTAACAAAAGTAAAGACAGCAAAAGTAATGTTTTTGGTATTTTGTAGTGATTGTAAGAGTAGCAACAGAAAAGTAAATAAGCGAGAACCAGTATATGGAAAACTCGTAGGCACCGGATTAGCGATGGATAATTATGCCGGATGCGGTTCGTCATGTAACAGTCATAACATAGGGTGATACAGAACTAGCTCCAGTTCATCAATGCAATGTAGGCATGTATTCCGTATATAGTCATACGTGCTTATGGAAAAGAACTTGCATGACATCTTTTGTCCTACCCTCCCGTGGCAGCGGGGTCCTATTGGAAACTAAGGGATATTAAGGCCTCCATTTAATAGAGAACCGGAACAAAGCATTAGCACATAGTGAATACATGAACTGCTCAAACTTTGTTCATCACCGGGAGTGGTCCCGATTATTGTCACTTCGGGGTTGCCGGATCATAACACATAGTAGGCGACTATAGACTTGCAAGATAGGATCAAGAACACACATATATTCATGAAAACATAATAGGTTCAGATCTGAAATCATGGCACTCGGGCCCTAGTGACAAGCATTAAGCATAGCAAAGTCATAGCAACATCAATCTCAGAACATAATGGATACTAGGGATCAAACCCTAACAAAACTAACTCGATTACATGATAAATCTCATCCAACCCATCACCGTCCAGCAAGCCTACGATGCAATTACTCACGCACGGCGGTGAGCATCATGAAATTGGTGATGGAGGATGGTTGATGATGATGACCGTGGCGAATCCCCCTCTCCAGAGCCCCGAACGGACTCCAGATCAGCCCTCTCGAGAGAGATTAGGGCTTGGCGGCGGCTCCGTATCGTAAAACGCGATGATTTCTTCTCTCTGATTTTTTTCTCCCCGAAAGCCAATATATGGAGTTGGAGTTGGCGTCAGAGGGCCACCAGGGGGCCCACGAGGTAGGGGGGCGCGCCCAGGGGGGGCACCCCCACCCTCGTGGACAGGGTGTGGGCCCCCTGGTCTTCATCTTTGGTGACAATTTTTTATTATTTTTTCTAAGGTGTTCCGTGGAGTTTCAGGTCATTCCGAGAACTTTTATTTTCTGCACATAAAACAACACCATGGCAATTCTGCTAAAAACAGCGTCAGTCCGGTTAGTTAGAGTCCAAAATAAGGGCAAAAGTGTTTGGAAAAGTAGATACGACGGAGACGTATCAACGACTAATGGCTTGAAGAGCCTCTCCACAAAGGTGTTAGGCGGGACGGGGTCGCGCTTGGCACCCATGCGGGCAAGTATGTCCGCAGCTTGATTACTCTCTGGAGCTACATGATGAAACTCGAGCCCTTCAAACCGAGCTGATATTTTGAGTACGACATTGCGGTAAGCTGCCATCTTCAAATCTTTTGCGTTGAAGCCTCCATTTATCTGAGATATTGCGAGGTTTGAGTTGCTGCGTACTTCGAGGCATTGTATGCTCATGGAGACGGCCATCCGAAGACCATGTAATAGGGCCTCGTATTCGGCTGCATTGTTAGAATTTGTATACAATATTTGGAGCACATAACGGATTGTGTCTCCCGTGGGGGATGTCAATACGACACCAACACCCAATCCAGCTAGCATTTTAGAGCCGACGAAGTGCAACACCCAGTTGGAATATGTGCCATATTCTTTAGGGATTTCGGCCTCTGTCTATTCGGCGATGAAGTCAGCCAACACCTGAGATTTGATAGCTCGACGTGGCTTGTAAATTATTTCAAATGGTAAGATCTCAATGGCCCATTTGGCAATCTAGCCGGTGGCGTCCTGATTGTTTATGATATCGTCAAGTGGTACTTCGGATACCACCATGATGGAGCACTCTTGAAAGTAGTGCCGCAACTTGCGGGATGCCATAAAGACCACATATGCTATCTTTTGATAATGCGGGTATCGGGATTTGCATGGTGTAAGGACCATTGATACATAATACACTGGTTTCTGAAGCGGGAATTTATGTCCCTCCTCATCTCGTTCAATGACGAGCACTGCACTTACCACCTGGTGAGTTGTAGATATGTAGAGAAGCATCGGTTCACCGACGCTTGGTGCGGCCAGGATTGGGTTACTTGCTAACAGAGCCTTTATTTCTTCCGGTCCGGCTGTGGCAGCGTCCGTCCACACGAAGTTGTCAGTACGGCGTAGTAAGCGATATAATGGAAATGCCTTTTCTCCTAGTCTGGAGATAAAACGTCTTAATGCTACCACGCACCCAGCTAATTTTTGGACCTGCTTGAGGTCTGTTGGTGTTGCCAATTGTGACAGGGCTCGGATTTTAGTGGGATTTGCTTCAATTCCTCTATTGGAGATGATGGACCCAAGCAACTTCCCGGCATAAGTCATAAGTCATCCACCAATGAATCATAAGTCATAAGTCATATGCTCGGAGGTTGTCGAATGTAAGTCATAAGTCACCCACCAATGAATCGACATGTTTGGTTTTGATGACTACGTCACCTACATATGCCTCCACTATTTTTCTGATCTGTTTTTCCAGGCATCTTTTAATCATGCGTTGGTAGGTTGCACCAGCGTTCTTGAGCCCGAAAGGCATAGTGTTGAAGCAGAAGGGCCCGTACGGAGTGATGAATGCCGTGGCGGCTTGGTCGGATTCTTTCATCTTAATTTGATGATATCCGGAATATGCGTCGAGGAAGCACAAGGAATCGTTCCCTGCGGTTGCGTCAATAATCTGGTCAATTCGAGGTAGTGGGAAGGGGTCCTTAGGGCAAGCCTTGTTAAGGTCTTTGAAATCGACACACAGGCGCCAGGATTTATCCTTCTTAGGTACCATGACCAGGTTTGCTAGCCAGTCCAGATGTTTGATCTCTCTGATAAACCCGGCTTCGAGTAGCTTGGCTAGCTCCTCCCCCATAGCATGTCATTTGGGTTCGGAGAATTGGTGCAGAGTTTGTTTGACTGATTTGTATCCTTTCAGTATATTTAGACTATGCTCGGCCAGTCTTTGTGGGATACCTGGCATATCCGAAGGGTGCCAGGAAAAAATGTCCCAGTTCTCCCGCAGGAATGCGCGTAATGCGGCGTCCACGGTCGGATCCAGCCGTGCCCCAATGGAAGCTGTTTTCATGGGGTCCGTCGGGTGGACCTTAAATTTGACTATTTCGTCCGCTAGCTTTAAGGAAGTAGATTTGGGTCTCTTATCGAGGATTACATCGTCCCTATCTACTGTGGAACGTAGAGTGGTCAATTCCTCGGCCGCGAGGGCCTCGGATAATGTCTCAAGGGCCAGAGAGGTGGTTTTATTTTCGGTGCGGAGTGATATGTCCGGATCACTGGTGATAGTGATAATTCCATTGGGCCCAGGCATTTTGAGCTTCATATACCAATAATGGGGTACGGCCTAGAAGCGCGTGAATGCATCTCGCCCCAGCAAAGCATGATACCCGCTGTTGAATGGTGCCACATGGAAGAGTAACTCTTCGGACCTATAGTTCTCCAGCATGCTGAATACCACGTCGAGTGTGATTTTTCCCGAGCATCTGGCTTCTCGACTGGGGATAATACCATGAAAGGTTGTGTTACTTTGCTCAATGCGACTCCTGTCCATTTGCATTTTATTGAGCATGTCCTCTTAAATGAGGTTTAGTCCGCTACCGCCGTCCATGAGCACTTTAGTGAGCCGAAAGTCATCTACAATTGGGTTTAGGACCAAAGCGGCTGGTGCTCGAACTGAGCGAGCTCTTGGTTTGTCATCGGCATTGAAAGTGATCGCCGTGTCATTCCAAGGATTTATTGCTGCCACGTGGTAGACTTCGGCGAGGTCGCGGAGTGCCCTCTTGCGTCGATTATTCGAAGAAAAGGTGTTGAAGACCGTGAATACTTTAGGATCATTGTCCGCCGAAGAATCGTTCTCTGGAGTTTTGTTGGTGAGGAGACCCTCGCCGCTTTTGGCCACCTGCCGGAGTATCCAACTTGCTCGAAGGCTATGCATTGGTTCGTTGTCCGGCGTCATGTGAATTTTGCAGGGTTGTCGAGCCATTCCTCGAGGACAGTTCTATGCCCCGTAACGGGTTTAATTTTCTTGTCCACGGGATGATGATTGGGTGCTCCGCGGGGGTGCATCCTCTTTGCCTGTCCGGGGGATGGCCTAAAGGCCTGCGGTTCCCAGCGGGCTGTCTACGTTTTCCAGGCGCTTTCCATCACGCAGTACTTTTGTACCATGTGTGACAAATCGGCAAAGTGCAGTATGCGACGGTGGTTGAGGGCATTATGGATACCCTCATCCATGCAATTTTTGCAAAATACCGAGATCGCGTCGTCGTCACAACAATCCTTGATCTTGTTTTTAACAAGTAGGAATGTAGCCCAAAAGTGGTGGACTATTTCCTGAGGCTGCTGCCGCACATACATTAAGTCGCATATGTATGGAGGACCGGAGTTGCTTGGGGAATATTGCCGGTGGTGGGTGGGCGGGTTCAAATACGGATCCTGACCCACTTACACTACAAAAAAAAGACACATCCGTGACATTTTGGGCTGAACAATTTTTTTTCTGTCATACTTATGACACGTCTATGACGATAATTGTGACAAAACCAGGTATCATCATAGATATGGTGGGCTCCTACTTCTATGACAAAAAATCATGACAGAAAATGGGCTTTTCGTCCTGGGCGGGCCGGAGACGCAGCTGCATGACATTCTTTGGGCCGTCCATGACTGAAAAATCATGGTAGAAGCAAGGGCGAGGAAAATTTCGGGGAGTTACCAGTTATGGTGGTTGGTCGGGGGCCCCGCGATGCGCATTTCTCTTGTACACATACGCACGTGTGTGCGAGGTGTTGGCTCTAACTGAACCCGAGTGAGGCGTTGGGCTCTAACTGAACCCGAGCGATTGCACTGCAGGCTACGCGTTACTGAACCCGAACGATCGATCGATGGCTGTTAACTGAACCTATTGGGGATATAACTATTTGTGTAAGCCGACTAGGAGGGGCCGAGTTACTCAAAGAAGACTTACCAGAAAGAAGCCCAAGACCAAGCATGAAGATGGCAGCTCAATAAAGGGCTTAAGCCTAGAGGCGTCTTAAGGCCCGTTGTAGTAAACCGCCATAATGGCACGACTTGTATCATAAGGTAGATTTAACTAGTCACCGAGCTGGACGCTGTTTATAAGCCGGCCAGGACTCTGTAAGCCGCAGGGCGTCAACCCGTGTATATAAGGGGACGACCTGCTGGCGGCTTAGGGCAAGAAACAACTCATCAAGAGCCGGGCATAGCATATCTCGCTCCCTGGTCATCGAAACATCAATACCAACCCAACTAGACGTAGGCCTTACCTTCACCGTAAGGGGCCGAACTAGTATAAAATCTCTCGTGTCCTTTGTCCCGATTAACCCCTTCAAGCTTCCTGTTTGCGATGGATCCACAACTAAGTCCTTTCACGAGGACATCTAATGTGACAATTCCACGACAATTGGCGCCCACCGTGGGGCCAGCGCACTGTGGATTTGAGTTCTTGAAGGGCAACTTCGAAGGGCTCAAGGGATATGTAACGGGCCGGATGACCAAGAGTCATCGCGGCAAGATCTACATCGACTATGAAGGCTGGGGCCCCGACGCCGACTCAATTGAGTACATGTACCGGGTCCCCTTCGGCAGAATCCACGTCTTCATCGGCCGGATCGGAGAGCCGGGACCTGAGCCGGACAGCGGCACCAACCTCATAGAGATGGCTCAGCGTGCGAGGAATACCCGAGCTCAACCCGTCATGAAGCATGCTTTTGCGGGCTGCATCCACGAAGAGGAACTTTCTAAAGGATCTGAAGATGGTGGTGAGACGACCGTCCTCTCAGATGGTGATTCATCTGCCGGTTCAACATATTTGTTGTATCAGGTGCAAGATGACGTGCTCGGGGGCTGTTCCGATGGCATCAGTATTCCGGACCCCTATGAGCCGCCAAGATGGGCAGGAATCTTCATGGCTGGGACTCAGCCCGGCTCTAACTCTATAGCTGCTGCAGCAATAACATCCGGGATAGGGACAGCTGGGGCAGGTGGCCCTGTGCGCCCGCCGGCTCAGGTGCTGATAGACCTTATGGACAAGCTTACGGCCCTGTTAACCGCCACGGTTATCCCTGGGAACAAAGATGAGCATGACGCAGAGGTAGCACGGGTGCGTGAGGAGATAGCTCAGGCCAAGGAAACCTTGGCAGCTGAGGATACTAGACTGGCTACAGAGCGGGCGGCTCTCGACGCCCGAGCACAGCGGTTGCAGTCAGAAGCTTACCAGCTCACGATGAGCTTAAACACTTCCAATGAGGTAATGAGGAGGAGACACCAGAAAACCCAATCTCGTTTACCTCTGAATTACGACCCTCGGGTTCTTTTCGCTACACCCGAAGCTGGCCCAAGTAACCCGCCAAATGCCAATCAGTTTACGACAGCCGGAGCAGTAGGACCGGCTCAACCTCGAGAGATGCCACCTCCTCATGTGAGCATGGCACCACCGCGTTATGTGCCGATTCCGGAGGGTCACTTTTCCAACCCCATGGAGAACTTAATCGCGGCTTCGGCGCGCTTGGCGGCTCTGCCCATGGACGGTGATGACCCGACAGCGGTGGAGACCCGGAGGGTTAGAGCTTCTCCAGACAGCCCTGGCTCAGCAAGAGACCTATTCTTACAGCAGAGACAGGATTCATTCAACTCCTCAACCTTGGTTAGCACCGCCTCGTCAGAACCGGAGCCCGAGTTACAGCAGGCACATGGAGTCTGAAGCTTTGTCAAGCAACGCCCAACGCCGTAACCAACACGGTGGCTATAATCCGGTGCAAGACCGAATACATCAGGAGAATGAGCGGGCGGCTCAGCTGACGGCTCAACAGGCGGCTCATCAGGATATCCCAGAGTATCCAACGACTTCTGTTGAGGCGGGAGTGGCTACTAGAACCGGTGGTGTTCCTTGTCTGGTACTGGCTTTGCGCAACGTGCGCCTGCCCAAGGACTTCAAGGGACCTCGAAAGGTGCCAAACTACACGGCCGACTTACAACCCGAAGCATGGATCGAGAGTTAGGAGATGGCCATGGAGCTGTTGGAAGTCAGTGACGCGGCAATGGCTTAATATTTCACCATGATGTTAGATGGAACGGCCCGGTCTTGGTTAAAAGGTTTGCCACCCAATTCCATTGGTTCATGGGAAGAGTTAAAAGCCCGTTTCATCCAGAACTTCAAGGACACATGTAAGCAATCTATGTCGATTGTGGACTTGACGAATTGTAAATAGGGGGAGGGTGAATCCACCACCCATTGGGTACGCCGGGTCAAGGAGATAATTCATTCATCTGACAAGATGGATGCCGGCTCTGCAGCCCTTATGCTGGAGAAGAATTGCAGCTTTGAGCCGCTGAGGCAGAAACTGGGACGCCTTAAACGTGACTGCAAGGATATGGGTACGCTGATGGCGGCTTTAGTCAAATATGCCGATTCTGATAGTACCAAGGATCCCGCGTCTGACAATGAGAAGATAGGGAAGGAAAAAAGGAACGGCAATGGAAAGGGTCAACAACATAACCCGATGAATCAAGCAGGCAATAAGCATAAGGCAGATGGTAACCCGGAGTTTGTGGCTAATGCCAATGTGCAAGGTAACAATCAGAGACGTAAGGGTAAGCCGACTCGATCCGGCGGGTCAGGCTCATCTCTTGAGCAGCTACTCAATGAGCCCTGCCCGAGACACGGCACTCGGGAGCACCCCACCACACACGTGTGGAAGGATTGCGCGATCATGAAGGCGTTTAAAAATTCCAACACCTTTGATGGCGGTCATGGATCTGGCGGCGGCTTAGGGGCTGGCGGTTTTCATGGCCCGGCCGGTGGTTCAAACTCCGGCTTCCAGGGGCATCCAGGCGGTAATAGTCAGCAGCAGTCTAGTCAAGGAGGCGAACAACAGCAGCAGTCGGGTTATCAGAGCAATCCGAAGCAGTTGAGTGGTGGGTAGTATCATGTGTTTACTACTAGCTTATGCAAACGTGACTAGAAGGTTCATAAGAGGGCTGTCAATTCTGTTGAGCCGGCAATTCCTCATTATTTGAGGTGGTCAGAACAGCCCATCATATGGAGCAGAGAAGATCGCCCTCCACGAGTCGATAATCCGGGTCAGTTAGCCTTGGTGGTAGCACCTCAGGTTGGTGGATATAAATTCACTAATGTACTCATGGACGGAGGTAGCAGCATCAATATCCTCTACTACGAGACCTTTCAACGCATGTGGTTGACTGATAAGAATTTGAGAACATCCAACACTGTTTTCCATGGAGTGGTTCCTGGCAAGTCGGCTTACCCGGTTGGCAAGATTGAACTGGAGGTGGCCTTTGGAGATGAATATGACTCCAGGGCCAAGATGTTGACATTTGAAGTAGTTAAAATCAGGAGTCCATATCACGCTCTGTTTGGGCGACCGGCTTATGCTAAGTTCATGGCACGGCCGTGTTACGTTTATTTACAACTCAAGATGCCGGGTCACAAGGGTACCATCACTGTGCATGGGAGTCGAAAGGTGGCTTTGGAGTGTGAAGAAGGCGACGCGGCTTACGCTGAATCTGCCTGTGCCGCGGAGGAGCTCAAATTTTATCAAGACAATGTTGACCCGGCAGATATGACCTCTCTAAAGAAGCCAACTATAGAGCATGATCCGGCGCTAAAGTTTAAATCGGCCGCCGAGACGAAGCTTTTTGACTTTACCCCAGGTGACTCGGCCAAGCAATTCAGCATCAGCAGCAATTTGGATCCTAAATAGGAAAGCGCGCTCATTGAGTTCATCTGTGAGAACCGGGACATCTTTGCATGGAAACCTTCTGACATGCCGGGTGTACCGAGGGAACTCTCTGAGCACACTCTCAATATTGATCCGAAGTATAAGCCGATCAGGCAGTTTCTTCGGTGTTTTAACGAAGAAAGACAGAAAGCCATTGGAGAGGAAGTTGCCCGACTCTTAGCGGCTGGGTATATTGTTGAGGTTTTTCACCCGGAGTGGTTGGCGAACCCGGTGCTTGTCCTCAAGAAGAACGGAACTTGGCGGATGTGTGTAGATTACACGGACTTAAACAAGGCTTGTCCGGCTGATCCTTTTGCTCTCCCCCGTATTGATCAAATCATTGATGCTACAAAGGGTTGTGAACGCTTGAGCTTTTTGGATGCTTACTCTGGTTATCATCAGATCAAAATGGCAGTTAAGGACCAGGAGAAGACGGCTTTCATCACTCAGTTTGGAGCCTTCTGTTATGTATCTATGCCATTTGGACTCAAAAGTGCCCAGGCGACTTATCAGCGGTGTGTGCAGAACTGTTTGCACGATCAAATTGGGCGTAATGTTCATGCTTACGTAGATGACATTGTGGTAAAGTCCATAGAAAAGGAAACCTTGATATCCGACTTGAAAGAGACCTTTGATAATCTCCGGGTTTATAAGATGATGCTTAATCCGGCCAAGTGTGTGTTTGGTGTACCTGCGGGCAAGCTCTTAGGTTTTCTGGTGTCAAACAGAGGCATTGAAGCTAATCCGGAGAAGATTAAGGCGATTACCTCTCTGGCTAAGCCGGCGTGCATCAATGATGTTCAGCGACTGGTGGGTCGTGTTGCCGCTTTAAGCCGGTTCATAAGCCGGTTAGGTGTGACGCCCCCGATTCAATCGTACACTAATCATGCACGCAAATGTGTATGATCAAGATCAGGGACTCACGGGAAGATATCACAACACAACTCTAAAACATAAATAAGTCATACAAGCATCATAATACAAGCCAGGGGCCTCGAGGGCTCGAATACAAGTGCTCGATCATAGACGAGTCAGCGGAAGCAACAATATCTGAGTACAGACATAAGTTAAACAAGTTTGCCTTAAGAAGGCTAGCACAAACTGGGATACAGATCGAAAGAGGCGCATGCCTCCTGCCTGGGATCCTCCTAACTACTCCTGGTCGTCGTCAGCGGGCTGCACGTAGTGGTAGGCACCTCCGGTGTAGTAGGGGTCGTCGTCGACGGTGGCGTCTGGCTCCTGGACTCCAGCATCTGGTTGTGACAACCAGCAAGAAGGAAAGGGGGAAAAAGGGGGGAGAAAGCAACCATGAGTACTCATCCAAAGTACTCGCAAGCAAGGAACTACACTACATATGCATGGGTATATGTGTAAGGAGGCCATATCAGTGGACTGAACTGCAGAATGCCAGAATAAGAGGGGGATAGCTAGTCCTATCGAAGACTACGCTTCTGGCAGCCTCCGTCTTGCAGCATGTAGAAGAGAGTAGATTGAAGTCCTCCAAGTAGCATCTCCAAGTAGCATCTCCAAGTAGCATCTCTAAGTAGCATCGCATAGCATAATCCTACCCGGCGATCCTCCCCTCGTCGCCCTGTGGAAAAGCGATCACCGGGTTGTCTGTGGAACTTGGAAGGGTGTGTTTTATTAAGTATCCGGTTCTAGTTGTCATAAGGTCAAGGTACAACTCCAAGTCGTCATGTTACCGAAGATCACGGCTATTCGAATAGATTAACTTCCCTGCAGGGGTGCACCACATAACCCAACACGCTCGATCCCATTTGGCCGGACACACTTTCCTGGGTCATGCCCGGCCTCGGAAGATCAACACGTCGCAGCCCCACCTAGGCACAACAGAGAGGTCAGCACGCCGGTCTAACTCCTATGCATGCAGGGGTCTAGGCCCATCGCCCATTGCACACCTGCACATTGCGAGGGCGGCCGGAAGCAGACCTAGCCTCTCTTATACAAGAGTAGGCATTCCAGTCCAATCCGGCGCGCGCCGCTCCGTCGCTGACGTCAAGAAGGCTTCAGCTGATACCATGACGCCGGGATACCCATAACTACTCCCGCGTAGATGGTTAGTGCATATAGACCAAATGGCCAGACTCAGATCAAATATCAAGATCTCATTAAGCGTGTTAAGTATCCGCGAATGCCGACCAGGGCCAGGCCCACCTCTCTCCTAGGCGGTCTCAACCTGCCCTGTCGCTCCGCAACAAAGTAACAGTCGGGGGCCATCGGGAACCCAGGCCCACCTCTACCGGGATGGAGCCACCTGTCCTTCCAGCCCCCACATCGGAATCACTTGCGGGTACTCAACGAGCTGACCCGACTTTAGTCACCATCTGTATCATATGTATGTATGTATTGTATATACCCGTGATCACCTCCCGAGTGATCACGGCCCAATAGTATAGCAAGGCAGACTAACAAGAATGTAGGGCCAATGATGATAAACTAGCATCCTATACTAAGCATTTAGGATTGCGGGTAAGGTATCAATGACTGTAGCAACAATGACAGGCTATGCATTAGAATAGGATTAACGAAAAGTAGTAACATGCTACACTACTCTAATGCAAGCAGTATAGAGAAGAATAGGCGATATCTGGTGATCAAGGGGGGGGCTTGCCTGGTTGCTCAGACAAGAAGGAGGGGTCGTCGGTGACGTAGTCGACCACAGGGGCATCAGCATCGTCACGGGGTCTACCGGAGAGAAGAGGGGAGGAGAGACAGTAAATACATAGCAAGCAGGTGCATAACAGGACATCAAGCAGAGCTAGACGTGTTCTAACGCGGTCTGAGGTGATACCGGTGAAGGGGGGAAACATCCGGGAAAGTATCCCCGGTGTTCCGTGTTTTCGGACAGATGAACCGGAGGTGAAATGTTGCAGGTTCACTATGCTAGGGACGCGTGGTGGACGAACCGACTGCGTATCCGGATTCGTCTCGTCGTTCTAGTCAACTTTCATGTACAAAACTTTTTCAACCGAGCTACAGTTTAATTTATATGAATTTTCAAAGATTAAAACATCTTCTAGAATTAGTATTATTATAAATTCATTATGACATCAGCATGATGTCAGGGTGAGGTAAGCAGTCAACTGACCCGCTGACTGGTCAAACTGACCAGTTGGTCCCACATGTCATAAACAGAGGGGCAGACAGAAGTTTATTTTAATTAAACAGAGTTAATTGACAGATGGGCCCCACAGGTCAGTGACCCATTAAACTAACTAATTAAGTTCATTTACAAAAATCATTTTAATTAATTTAATTACACGGTGGGACCCGCATGTCAGTGCCATTGGGCTGCCCAGTCAGCATTTGACTGAGTCAACCCAGTCAACTGGGGCCCGTGGGGCCCGTTGGCAGCGACCCTGGTGGTGGCCCCAGGTCGGCCACGTCGGATGCCAGTGCCGGAGTTGGCTTCGGCGAGCCAAAACACGGCGGAGGGCGCCGGTGAGCCTCGGGATTTCGCCATGGTGGCCCAAAACGGGTGTGGCTACTCCCGTTCGAAAGCTAACGACGTCGCGCGTCGCATGGAGCTACGGGTTGGTCTCGGGGATGACCGGAACCACGCCGACGAGCAGCGGAGGCGGCGACTCGTACGGGTGGATGTCGGAGACGGCGGAGCAGCGTGCTACGGACCAAAAGAAGAGGCTAGGCAGGCTCTACGTGCGCGGGCGAGCCAAACGGGCACTGGAGCGGGACCATTTGGTCGCCGGAAGCTCGTCGGCGATGAGCTCCCATGGTGATGGGCTCGGGCACGTACGAGGCGGCAACTACGAGCACATTGGCGTGAGGAGAAGAGAGCGGAGAGGAAGGAGAGCTCACCGTGGAGCACACAAGGAGGCTCGGTGGCGGTTTAGGAGCTGCAGGGGCGGCGCCGGAGACAAAGAAGATCGACGGCAGCTGGAGATGGGGACGAAGGGGATCCGATGCTGCAGCGCCTCCGAGCTCCAGCTGAGGCCACCAGACGAAGGAGTCGACCCAGGCGGAGCTCACCGACAAGGTCACCGGGCGCGGGGCCGCCGGTGGCCGCGACAACGACGGAGGACGGCGGTGATGGCGCTCGGGCGTTGATGGGGAACGAGGGGAGAGGAAGAGGCGGGGCGGGCGAGGAAAGTGAGCGGGCGAGTGCGGGAGAAATATCTCGGGGGCGGCCTCGGTGGAGGCTTTATCCTCATCGCCCTCGATGGCGAGGTGGTGCGGCGGAGCGCGGCACTGTCGCGGTGCGGTCGGAGGAGCAGTGAAGGGGGAAGGCGACTCGGTGGGTTGGGTGGCCTGGCTGGACCGGGTGGGTGCATGGGCCGGCCCGTTCGGACGGCTGAGGCCAGCTGGGCCACTTGGCCCAGCAGGGGGGGCTTTCTCTTTGTTTTTTTTGCTAGTTTAGTTTTTCTCTTTCGTATTTTCTTTTCTTTTATTTACTTACTTTTCTGCTTTAAATCATTTTAAATTATTTAGGCCTTTTGTAAAAATGTGTTTACTACACCATATTTATCTATGTAATGTTTAGTACAACCCGAACATTTTTATTTTAATGTTTGAATATTTTCATCATTTACCAAACTTTGAATTTGAATTTTGGACCGGTTTTGATCTAACAATAGATTAGCAGCAGTAACCGTGGTGACGTGGCACCATTAGCATGGGATCACTGTAGCTTAATTATCCGGGCGTCACATTAGGTGAGAAGGCCCTTCCATTATATCAGATGATGAAGAAAACTGACACTTTTGTCTGGAGTGATGCTGCAGATGCTGCCTTTGAAGACTTTAAGAGGCAATGGTCTGAACCACCGGTTCTTGCAGCTCCCATTGACAGAGAGCCATTGCTGTTATATGTGGCTGCTAATTCACGAGCGGTCAGTGTTGCCATCGTGGTGGAGCATAAGGAAGCTGGCAAGGAGCATCCGGTTCAATGGCCGGTTTACTATATCAGTGAGGTGCTCATTGAGTCTAAACAAGGATATCCACATTGGCAGAAACTCGTTTACGGAGTGTTTATGGCCAACCGAAAGTTGAAGCAGTACTTTCAAAGTTATCCTATAACTGTGGTAAGTTCTGCCCCTTTGGGAGACATCATCCAGAATAGGGAGGCCACAGGACGAGTCGCCAAGTGGGCTATCGAGCTTGGGCCTCATGGTTTGAAGTACATGCCATGTACTGCTATTAAGTCTCAGGCTTTGGTGGACTTTATCAATGATTGGACAGAGTTGCAGGCACCTGAGGAGAAGCTAGATAACACATATTGGACTATTCACTTTGACGGGTCCAGGCAGTTAGAAGGCTCGGGGGCTGGAATTGTTTTAACTTCCCCTCGAGGTGACAAATTTTGTTATGTACTCCGGCTTATGTTCCCATGTACTAACAATGCAGCTGAGTACGAGGCCTTACTCCATGGTCTCCGGATAGCCAAGGAGATGAACTTAAGCCAGGTAAGGTGTCTGCGCGACTCAGATCTCGTGGCTCAACAGGTGTCAGGCAAGTGGGATTCCAAGGATCCTCTCATGGCGGCTTATCGACGTGAAGTAGATGCTGTGGCTGGACATTTCAAGGGTTATCAAGTGGAGCACATTGATCGAAGGAAGAATGAGGCGGCTGATGCTTTAAGCCGGTTGGGATCTCAACGTAAGCCGGTGCCACCTACACCTTTCTGGATGTTTTGCATAACCCTTCTGTCAAGGTGCCTACCGAGGAAGAACTAGCGGTGCCAGACCCGGAGGCCCAGCTGGTGGCAGCTCTTCATGTTATCCCGGATTGGACAGTGCCATATTTGGCCTACATGACCCGGGGGGAGTTACCGGAGGATGAGACTTTGGCAAGAAAAATTGTCAGGCGGTCCAAATCCATGACGATTGTTAATGGGGAGTTGCATCATTGCAGTGTAACAGGGGCATTTCAACGCTGTGTGTCGTCTGCAGAGGGACAAGAGATACTTCGTGAGATTCATGAAGGGGATTGTGGTCATCATGCCGGCTCAAAATCTCTTGTGGCAAGGCCTTCCGTCATGGTTTCTCCTGGCTCACGGCTCATGCTGATGCGGAGGATCTGGTCAGTAAATGTGACGGTTGT
This sequence comes from Triticum aestivum, assembly GCF_018294505.1. NCBI lineage: Eukaryota > Viridiplantae > Streptophyta > Magnoliopsida > Poales > Poaceae > Triticum > Triticum aestivum. The sequence continues at coordinate 599,020,221 of NC_057795.1, read as the reverse complement.
CAGAAGTTCTCACGACGTGCTCATGTGCCGGCTCAAGAATTGAGGATGATCCCAATTACTTGGCTGTTCGCAGTCTGGGGGCTTGACATGGTTGGACCTTTCAAAAGGTCTGAGGATAAAAAGACACATCTCCTGGTGGCAGTGGATAAGTTTACAAAGTGGGTTGAGGCAGAACCAGTCAGTAAGTGTGATGCGGCCACAGCGGTTCAGTTCATGAAAAAGGTGATCTTTCATTTTGGCTTCCCACACAGCATTATAACTGATAATGGCACTAATCTCTCCAAGGGAGCCATGGAAGAGTTCTGTCAACAAGAACATATCCGGCTTGATGTTTCGGCTGTGGCTCATCCTCAATCCAATGGTCAAGCAGAGAGAGCTAATCAAGAGATCCTGAAGGGTATCAAGCCCCGGCTCTTTGTCCCGTTAAAGAGAACTCCGGGTTGCTGGGTGGAGGAGTTACCCTCTGTACTATGGAGCATCAACACTATGCCTAACAGATCTATGGGTTACACGCCTTTCTTCATGGTCTATGGAGCAGAGGCAGTTCTGCCAAGTGACATCCGACACGACTCACCCCGCGTGGCGGCTTATGTTGAGGCGGATAACGAGAAGGCTCGTCAGGATGCACTAGACTTGTTGGATGAGGAGAGAGACTTGGCAATAGCCCGCTCGGCGATTTACTAGCATGACCTGCGCCGCTATCACAGCCGTCGGGTTAAGAGCAGAACCTTTCAGGAAGGTGATTTGGTACTCCGGCTCATCCAAGATCAATCTGACATGCACAAGCTATCTCCACCTTGGGAAGGACCCTTTGTGGTCAGCAAGAATCTGAACAACGGGTCATACTACCTCATTGATATTCGAGAGCGCAAGGACTCATGTAAGTCGGAGGAGGAGACCCGCCGGTCGTGGAATATCGCCCATCTTCGGCCTTACTATACTTGAGCCACTGGCTCTTAAGATGTATATACTTTTGACGATGTACATATTATATAAAGCAATAAAGAAGGACCTCTGTCCTTTTTTCCCATAAAAATGCTTTTATGTCTTCTTTATCAGGTGGTGGACACTACCAACAGGGAGCGGATCATATCTGTTTCCAGCTTTCCCTTTGGTTCGGCTTATGATCATATCTGAATCTAGCCATTATCACTTGGGGGCTTCCTGTTCAAACATAGGTCGTATTCGAACCAAAGAGAACATAGCTGTCGATACCCGCTTGATCGGCATACTGCCAAACCCACTTGGGGGCTTCTTGATCATATTTGAATCACATCTTAACCCCTTTGGGTCTGACATGGATCGTATTCGAATCAGCGTCATTAAACAACTCTTATGGTCACTTGGGGGCTTCCTGTTCAAACATGGGTCGTATTCGAACCAAAGAGAACATAGCTGTCGATACCCACTTGATCGGCATCTCCAAAGCCACTGGGGGCTATATGATCATATCCAAATCTTAGCTTAACCCCTTTGGAACGGTTTACTGATCGTATTCGAATAAGAAGCCTGCGAATGTTGTTTATTATTCATCATAAGTATAACTATTTTGAATATCTTGAGACCTTCTGGAAAGCATTATGAGATGGTTTTCGTCTCTTCTGGTTTAAATTTTGGTCCTCCCAAGTTGTTAAATGCTAGATGAACATCATGTAAGCAGGAAAGATTATCAAAGGGATCACAGGTATGCTATTATATAGTCATAAACCGGCATGTATATGGTGCCTTTGGTTCGTGTTCCAGGTTATCAATACTTTATGTGACCCCCGGCGCGATAAACCGCCAAAGGAACTTTTGTTTGTTTCATGAGGAGGATAAGGCAAGTAGAATTTAAACGCCAAAGGAATAAATGGTAAATGTAAGCCCACAATCTATAGCAATAGCGGCTTACGAAAGTGTTAAGCACTCGGAACATGCGCGAAGGCATGACAAACATTGAGAAGTTTTTTCTACCCTATTACAAGACTCCCCGAGTCTAAACAAATGAAGCATTGTTTTTTACACAACACCTGGCGACTTACTCCTTCGGCGGGCTTGAAGACTCCGGGTTATCCTTCTCCGCTTCTCCGTCGGCTGTCTTGTCCTGGAAAGTTGACGAGGCCCAGTCAATGCCGCTCAAAGCATCAAACTCAGCCTCATTATCTATTAAACCGGCTGGGTCCACTTCAGGGGTAAAAGTATGCTTACGAATAGGAGGGATCAGGCTGACTTCATCATATGGAATGTTTGGAATTCTCTGGTTCTCACTGTCATAGCCCGGAGAGTACTTGGTGAGGTCAGTATCATTCCCAATGAGGGTCGCCACGGGACGTATGACTTTGACATAGGCGATGAAGTCATGATCATCAAATACAGTGTCGTCCTCCTTCCGACTGGGGTATCCAAGAGCAAGGTCAGCCGGGTCTAGCTCTGGAAGCCATGCTTTTGCCCGGCTCAATGCGGCTACGGCTCCAGCTCTTGCAGATGCCCGCCTTAAATCCTGAATTCGCTGAGGTAGCACAGCGAGATGCTTCAGCACGTCTTGTAAAAGGCGGGGAGGGGTGTTTGATAAGGCTACAACGGCCAAGGCACGTTGTGACCCGGAGTACAGCTGTTCCACTAAGGTGTAAACTGCTTTAAGCTTGATCAGCATGTTTTTCCTAAGGTTGGTACTCTTGGGGCCTATGTGTGCACAAACATAACAGTCAACCGGAGGTAACTATTACAATAGTCATTGGAAGATTACAATGTTTGAGGTTTTGCACAGTAACTTACCGAAGATGGCTGAGACCATTTGAGATATTTGCCGTTTTAAGTCAGACAGCTCGGTTGTTGCCTCTGCAAGAGATGCTTCTGCCGTCTCGGCCCGAGTCACCAGTGAAGCCTTCTTATCAGCCCAAGCTTTCTTCTCTGACTCAAAATTTTTCTTCAACTTCTCATTTTCAGAGACACTGAATTCAAATTCGGAGTTGGCCTTTTGAGTTTCAAGTTCTTGAGTTTCCAGACGACTCTTCAGGACAGCAAGCTCCTACTCAAATTGACTTATGATGGCCTGCATTGACACCAGGTTATGGTAAAGATCACGGTAAGGTAACATTCAAAGTCCCAAGCATTTTACAAGTAAAGATACTTGGCACTTGGGGGCTAATGTATGCTGAAGAATTTTAAACCTACCATACCGGGTCACACATATTAAGTCTCAAGCACTTTACAAGTAAAGATACTTGACCCTTGGGGGCTAATGTGTATTGCAAATTTAAAACTATCATGTTATAACCGGGTTAAATATATTCTCTTTGAACCAGACAAACAAACAATAAGCAGATTTCTAAGTCTACATCATATTATTTCATAAGCAATAGACTTGGGGGCCGGTACAGTAAGTAAGATTCAGGAAAATAGCATAAGTCATACCTCAGATTTGTGCTGTATTTGTTTCACCATGTCAATTTCTAGGTCACGACTATTATGCACTTGGTTCAGATAGCCCGAGACTATATCACCAATGCTTAAGTGAGTATAGTCAGTGATGTCCTGTTTGGCTTTTCGACGTTCGGCAAATTCTTCCTTGGCAGTACATTGGGCAAGAACAGTAGGCCGCCCCGGTTCAACAAATTGACTTTTCAGAAATACAACTTCCGGGTCAGTCGTCTTGGCCGGGCTAGGAACTTCCGGGTTATCAGAGTTGTGGATAACATATTCTGCAGGCGGATCAGAGGTTGGCACCGGAATATCAGAAGCCGGTTCAGGCGGTGGCTGATGGGTGGAGCTGTCAGGAGCGCCGGTTCAGTGACAACCGGGTCTTGGGACGGCTTATTTTTCCTCGCCCTCTTGCTGGGCTTCACTTGCAGGCTGTCAATAAAAGTAGAAGGATGAGTATTAAAGCATAAAGTACGGTAAAACTTAAAGTAAGAAAGGTTACATTACTCGGGAGCCGTTTTGAAAGCTGGCATGTTTGATTGCATAGACTCGTTGGAAGAAGGAGAGGTATCCTGATAATTGGAGTCAGATGAATTGAGAAGTTGACGAATCAAACCCGCCAAAGTAAAACAGAATGTAAATCGGATATAACCTCGGTCCGACGCTTCCTAGTTACATCGGGTAAGCCGGAGGAGAGTTCTGCGTCTTGATTGGCCTGAGTCAGCCTCCGGTTCTCAAGCTGTTGTTGCTTCAAAAGAAATTGAAGATCTTGATAAGCTAGAGGATGTGAAAATCTTACTTTCGGGGTCACTCTTCGGATTTTTTATTTTGGCAAAGGCTCTGAGTCGGAGGAGATTATAGTTACCTCTTCTTCAACTGCTTGACTGTTTCCTGTATCCTCCTGAAAGGATAGAATGTCAGTAAAATAACGACAAGGGAGTTAAGAAAGTTAAAGGATTACCCCTTCATCATCCGAAGAACTATCATCCAATTTGAGCAAGTCTGAGGCGCTGGGTTTCTTCTTCTTTGAGGTTCCCGTCTTGGCAGCTTTCCTTTCGTTTTTCTTGGCTGCCCTGGCTTGTTTGGCAGCCTCATGGTCATACTTGAGCTTCCAGAAATTATCACTGGCCTGTGGAAGAAGATAAGGAATTATAAGTACAAATAAGGTATAACGTGTTAAAGAGTATTTATTAAGATTAATAACTCACTGCAGGGGCCGGGTTCTTCTTGCAGAAGGGAAGTAAGCCGAAGGCATTGCTAGTTATAGTGCCCTCCTTCAACAGTGACTGGGTTGTAGCATCTACCACATCATCTGGTAAGTCGTCAGGACTATGACGCATTGGATCATACTCTTCGCCTGTGTAAGTACACATTAAACCAGAGCGACAGCTTAATGGAAGTATTCGCCAAGTGACTGAGACTCAGACCAGATTGATGCCATTTAAACCATTTCCCAAAAGAGCTTTAATCTTCTTGATGGTGGGGTTAAGAGGCAGACGTTCAACAACGGTCAGTTTATCCGCCAGCTGATGGTTGGACTCAAGGCACAGGGCACGAAAGCCGGGCAGAGGCTTCTCATCAGCCAGAGAAGTGTCCTGACAGTAGAACCATGTTTGGTTCCAATCTTTGGGGTGACTCGGCAGCTCAGCATAAGGAAAAAGGCAGTCTCTCCGTCGTTGGATCGAGATGCCGCCAAGCTCAAGACTAGGCCCGTTGGCACGTTCATTCTGCCGGTTCAAGTAAAAAAGTTCTCTGAACAAAAGCAGACTTGGCTCCTCTCCCAGGTACACCTCACAGAAGACTTGGAAATTGCAAATGTTTGACACAGAATTGGGTCCGATGTCTTGAGGTCTAAGATCAAAGAAATTCAAAACTTCCCTGAAGAATTTTGAGCCAGGAGGGGCAAATCCCCGGTTCAGGTGATCCATGAAAACTATCACCTCCCCTTCTTTGGGTTGAGGCCTCTCTTCAGACGGGTCAGGGGCATGATAAGACATGACCTCCTTTTTTGGCAGGTGGCCAGACTTCACGAACTCAGCCAACTTACTCTTGGTAACTATGGATGGGACCCAATTGCAGGTCACAGGGGCCTTGGCCGCCTTAGGAGCCATGACAACAGTTGGCCTATGACAAAATAAGAAGATCCGGTTCAATTTTAACCCGGGAGAAATATCTTAATTATTCAAGGTGGCGGCTTAATAAGGGGCCTAATGATATAAGGATAGCTATGCAATAGTATCTAAGCCGCCACATGTATCAAAAGCAGTTCAAACTTCTTAAGGTCATAAGAAGCAAGTAAGGTTAACAAATCAGTGTTATCTATTTAAACCGGCTACATAGACAGTTGAGTTTAAGCGTATTCGACAGAAGCAGTTTTCCGGGTGATACAAACAGGTTTCATAATCTGCTACTATTGTTGGAGATCAAAGATCTGTTCTGATAAGAAAATTTTCTAGACCTAAAAGCTGACACAGACGTGTTCATAGGCTCGAGTGAGGCTCTTAGGCAGAGAAAGGGATTTGTTCTATATCCAAAACAAGTGCGAAAACAACTACCGCGACCATTTTATATCATTCTCAGATCAGAAGAGGCGTCTAAGAAGAGAACTAACAAGGGTTTGGCTCTAATGGTGATGGACTCCAACGAACTCGAGGAAGATCTAATGCGGATCTGAGCAAGGAAGGGAAGGGAACTTACGGATCTGGATGGCCTGCGGAAGTTCACCATTGTTTTCTGATCCGATTTAGGTTGATGCAGCGGCCTGGGACGGTGAAGACAAGAAGCTCGACAGTGGCGGCGGTGGAGCTCGAGAGGAGGCAAGAGGAAGAAGACGACTGAAAGAGGGAAGAATGGAAGACCTAGGTTGCCCTATTTATAAGGGAAGAGCTAACTGAGACGACGTGAGAAACGAGGAGATAAGAATTACTATCCAGCGGCCCCAACGCCTCGGTTTTTGGAGTAGTCAATAAAGACAGAGATCCGTTGGAGGATATGGTGGAATAAAAAAAGGAATTTAAGAAAACATGACGTCACGGCGGGCTAACACGGATCCAAAAGATGACGTCAGGGTGGGTTAAAGAAAACCTTTGCATAGTCAGAAGACTGAAGATTTATATTTTAAGGTATTTTAAGACCGACATGAACAGGTTCAAATCAATCTGGGGCCTAATGTTGGGGATATAACTATTTGTGTAAGCCGACTAGGAGGGGCCGGGTTACTCGAAGAAGACTTACCAGAAAGAAGCCCAAGACCAAGCATGAAGATGGCGGTTCAATAAAGGGCTTAAGCCCACAAGCGACTTAAGGCCCGTTGTAGTAAACCGCCATAATGGCATGACTTGTATCGTAAGGTAGATTTAACTAGTCACCGAGCCGGACGCTATTTATAAGCAGGCCGGGACTCTGTAAGCCACAGGGCGTCAACCCGTGTATATAAGGGGACGAAATGCTGGCGGCTTAGGGCAAGAAACAACTCATCGGGAGCCGGGCATAGCATATCTCGCTCCCTGGTCATCGAAACATCAATACCAACCCAACTAGACGTAAGCCTTACCTTCACCATAAGGGGTCGAACTAGTATAAAACCTCTCGTGTCCTTTGTCCCGATTAACCCCTTCAAGCTTCCTGGTTGCGATGGCTCCACAACTAAGTCCTTTCACGAGGACATCTGATGTGACAATTCCACGACAGAACCCGATCGAGCGATTCCTTCACTACTGCTGCTAACTGAAGCCAATCGATGCTGCCTCTCTGGATGAACAGTGAGTGTTGCAGGGGGAGGGGGTTGATGAACAGTGAGCGGTGGGAGTGGATGAACAGTACCCGTGGCGTTGCCTCTGGATGAACAGGACCCCGATCGATCGAGCCGGTTGGGGTTGGATGAACAGGACCCTGTGGAGGGTTGGATGAACAGGACGACCCCATGGAGGGCTGGATGAATAGTAGATGGTGGAGGAGGGATGAACAGTAGCCTATGGAGGGGTGGTTGAACAGGAGCCCGTGGAGAGGGGTGGTTGAACAGTAGCCGGTGGAGTAGCGCGCGGTGGAGGCTGGATGAACAGGAGCCCGTGGATGAACAGTCGCAGGTGGAGGCTGGAGGAGGTCGACAGTGGATGAACAGTAGCCCATGGAGGCTGGAGGAGGTCGACGGTGGAGATGAACAGTATCCCATGGAGTCCCGTTTGGCGTTACGCCACACCCCTCCTGATGAACAGGACCCTCGTTTAGACCGTAGCGCTCCAACACAAGTCCGTTTCGTCTGTTTTGCGGTACGCCACACCCCTCCCGATCAATAGGACCCCCGTTTCGACTGTAGGAGATCCGTTTCGTCCGTTTTGCGGTATGCCACACCCCTCCCAATCAACAGGACCCCGTTTTGACCGTAGGAGGTCCATTTCGTCCATTTTGCGATACGCCAGACCCCTCCCGATGAACAGGATCGCGTTTCGAACGTGGCCGGTCGAACACAAGGCCGTTTCCTCCGTTCTGTGGTACGCTAGTCCTCGTTTCCATTGCCTGTTCCGTCCAAGCCCTCTCGATGAACATGATGACACATTTCGTTCCGACCCAACCGGTTGGCTCCCCATGAACACGACGGCAACGCTGTTTCTCCGTTCCGACCCAGCCATGTACACGAGCCCTGGCCGTACGTATGCGCGAGTAGGCGTTCGAGACCCCGCCCGCATGTACATACGTGGCCGTATTTTCTTTCTTGCACCCTGGCCGCTGTACGTACGTGTACATGCTACGTGCGCGCCTCTACTACGACACATGCGCGCCTCTACATCCACCAGTATGTACGTACACGTTCGCGACCACAATGACAACACTACGTACGCTTCGACCAGGTGGGTCCCGACCGTCAAGCACTTCCTTGTGTGCGAAGATGTAGCTGGTGGGTCCCAGCAGTCAGCGGGACGAATCGTTTTTTTTTCCAGCGCACTTCCTTGCATGCGAAGATGTAGCTGGTGGGTCCCAACAGTTAGGGGGCGGATCGTTTTTTTTGCCCGGACGCACTTCCTTGCGTGCGAAGATGTAGCTGGTGGGTCCCAACAGTCAGGGGGAAACGTTTTTTTCACGAAATATGGTGGCTCATCCGGTGGGTCCCCGCTGACAGGTGGAGGAATAATTATTTTGCACGTAATAAGGAGGCACTTCCTTGTTGCGGCCGTGGACCCAGCTGTCAGCCTCTCCATGTACAGTCCACGTCCGATGGAAGCCGTTCCTTGACCACGTTGACCACGCCACGCCGAGAGCACCAGGGCGGTGGACGAGGGCGAGTCCTAGGAAGGGGACGACGCGGAGCCGGGGAAGACGCGACAGTGGATGCCCACACGTAGAGGAGTACGAGGGTTCGCTGGTTCGCTGCTGTGTGAGGCTGCCGTCGCTGCAGAATAACAGGGGGTGTGGGTGAGTAGAGGGATGGCCTGGCCAGCGGTGGGAGTAGTAGGGGGCGGTGAGGCCTCCACCGCATTGCAGCCGGCCATGGGAGGCAGGAGCACGAGGCACGACCGGCGCTGGTTTGGGCGGCTGGAGCAAGAAGACCAAAGGTTGAAGAAGCACTACGGCCGTTGGATGGACATCGTACGGTCACTGGAGCTAGAATCGTGCATATTGACTAAGTTGACAAAGCCCTCCGTCCCCGTCAACTTAGTAGGCCCACAACTCAGCCTGCCACTATACTGGGTCCCAGCTAACAGGGGGGGTATTCATTTTTTTGTGCATAATAAGGAGGCACTTCCTCGTGTGCGAAGATATAGCTGGTGGGTCCGAGCTGTCAGCGGCGGTAACGTTTTTTTCATGAAATACAGAAGCCCTTTCGGTGGGTCCCTGATGTCAGGTGGAGGAATCATTATTTTGCACGTAATAAGGAGGCATTTCCTTGCGTGCGGCCGTGGACCCAGCTGTCGGCCTCCCCATGTACAATCCACTTCAGATGCATGTAGGTCATTGACCACGTTGACCAGGCCGCGCCGAGATCACCAGGGCGGTGAACGATGACGAGGCCGAGGAAGGGAACGACACGGAGCCAGGGAATACTCGGCAGTTGTTTCCCACCTGGAGGGGAGTACGACTGTACGAGGGTTTACTGGTTCGTCTGCCGTCGCCGGAGAATGACAGCAGGTGAGGGTGAGTAGAGGGATGGCTAGGCCAGCGATGGGAGTACGGTGGGGCGGTGAGGCCTGCACGGCAGCACAGCTGGCCGCGGGGAGGAGGGAGCAGGCAGTCCTGCCGGCACTTGCTTGAGCGGCTGGAGCAGGAAGAGCAGAGATTGAAGAAGCACGACGTCCGTTGGATGGACATCCAATAGTCACTGCTTGCGCGTCAACCTTTTTTTAGGAAAGCCTCAAATCTGTGGAAAACAACATACAACCCATCTGCCATTATTTCTAATAATTTACAGCCCATTTGCTAATTCTTAAGGTTTTTTTGGAGCCCATATTCTTTTTGTTAGCATTACAACCCATATTGTGGCCACGGTTAAAAAATTATATGAAATTTTGCATATTTCGGTGCGGTCCGAACTGTTTTTAATCCCAAAATTTTGACTCACATTCAAACTGATTTTAAAAATAAATGTATATCAATATAAAATCCAACAAATTCTCCACGCATAAAAATTAATGTAATTTAGAATCTCAAAATGAAAAAAAAGATATTTGAAACTAATTGCCGGTTTGATGTGTTTTAAAAATGTACAACCCATTTCTCATTACTGATGGGCCATTTTCTCGGCTAGCCGAATGAAAGCTCTCCTCGTCTTGAAAGATTTGCAGCCCAACAAGCCTGACAAAAGCGACTTACTTGGCAAATCACAAAAAAATGGGCTGTGGCCATGGACCCAGCTGTCAGCCTCGCCACGTACAGTACTCTTCCGATGGAAGTCGTTCCTGGACCACGTTGACCACGCCACGCGGAGAGCACCACGGTGGTGGACGACGGTGAGGCCTAGGAAGGGGACGATGCAGAGCCGAGGAAGACGCGGCAGTGGAAGCCCGCGCGAAGAAGAGTACGAGGGTTCACTGGTTTGGCTACGGTGTGAGGCTGCCATCGCCGCAGGGCCTGGCCAGCGGTGGGAATAGTAGGGCGCGGTGAGGCCTCCGCGGCAGCACAGCCGGCCACGGGAAGGAGCATGCGGCATGACCGGCGCTGCTTTGTGCAGCTGGAGCAAGAAGACCAGAGGTTGAAGAAGCACTACGGCCGTTGGATGGACATCATATGGTCACTGGAGCTAGAATGTTTCTTATTGACTAAGTTGACAAAGCCCTTCGCCCCCGTCAACTTAGTAGGCCCACAAGTCAGCCTCCCACCATGGTGGGTCCCAGTTAGCCGGGGGAGTATTCATTTTTTTGTGCGTAATAAGGTGGCACTTCCGGTGGGTCCGACCTGACAGCGGGGGGAATGTTTTTTAATCCAGAAATATTGATTCACATTCAGACTATTTGAAAAATAATTTATATAAATATAAAATCCAAATAATCGTCCACGCATAAAAATCAATGGAATTTAAGATCTTGTAATGAAAAAAAATTGAAACTAATTCCCGGTTTGATGTGTTTTAAAAATGTAGATCCCATTTCTGGGCAAACCGAATGAAACTCTCCTCATCTTGAAAGATTTGCAGCCCAGCAGGGCCGATAAAGCAAGTAGGCCTTGTTTGGGTATTTCTTTAAAAAAATAGAACTGGGCTAGCCATTTTCAATAAGAGAAAAACACAACTGGGCTGATGATGTGGTAAACATAAATAAAACCCTGGCTAGACGGGCCACAGCCCCCGCACAGCCCCGTTGTTACCCTGATCCGTCGCTAAAACTAGTATAAATAACAAGTGCTTGCTCCTCAAAAAAAAACTACGCGACTTGCTGGGTCCCTGGTGTCAGCCGCTCGTAGTGTAATTCTCTCGTTTATTGACTACGTTGACAATGGCGTGAGCCCCAGATGTCCAACCATGAGGAGGAACCATATTCTTGGGCTTGTAATATAGAGGCACTTGCTTGCGTACTGCCATGACGCTGGTGGGTCCCTATTGTCATCCTCTCCACGTACAGTCATCTCCTTGTTCCTCTCAGTTGTTGACGATGTTGACAACGCAAGAGGGCGGCGCACCGCGCACAGCGAGCGAACCAAGGCCGCAAGGCGGAGGACGACGGCGAGGCCTCGGACGGAACGAACAGGAGCCGTGGAAGATTCGCCAGTCCAGTCGCAGGAGGAGGGGAGTACGAGGGTTGACTGGTTCGGGCGCAGGTGCGTGTTGGGGCTGACGTCGCCGAAGAATAATAGGACGTGTGGGGGAATAGAGGGAGGGACTGGATAATGTTGGAGGGTACGTATGGTAGGGCGGAGGAGGCGTAGCCAGCCATGGGAGGCGGGAGCAGGCGGAGCCGACGGGGTGGTTTAGTTTGGGCGGCTGGAGGAAGAAGAAGACAAGAGATAGAAGATACACGACAGATGTTGGATGTCAATCCAACGGCTGGTAGGCAGAATCGTTTGTTGACTGGCTAGTAAGTCAACACCACCTTGGATAGGCTATTTCCTCGCGGGTCCCAAATGTCAGAATCCAAATCTGTCACGGTCATGCAACCTTTCCTATGAAAATTTACAACCCATTTGATGTGCTAGTTCGAAATAAGTTTGTGGGTGCTGGTGGGGGCTAAGCACTTGGCTTCTGTAATGCACAGTGAGCTCAAGCAGCCGGTGAGAGTGATGTTATTTCCCTTGGTTGGGATTTGTTACAATATTTCACTCTAAATTAAACGAATGGCAAGCCATTTGCCTTGTTTCAAATAAAATATGACAGTCACAGCCGAGTTGAAAAGGGCGGGACCATCTAACCCCAGCTTACAAACTATACAAAAGCACGAGGGTTAAATTTTCATCAGGTTTACAAAAAAACCCAGACTGAAAAGGGGAACAACATCTAACTCCACCTCTGTTTTCGGCAGTCACAGTCAAATGGATCAGTCAGGTCCATAGAATGAACATCCTGGGTCGTAAAGTTTACTAGATTATGACCACAATATGTTGTAAATAGAAGCCCGACACGTTCAGAAGCTCTTTTGCCCACCTGAAACTCCTTTTTTTGCTCTTCGACATACCCATCCGTCAAAACCATGCTGCTGATAAACTCAAGCCTGATGGACAATAGTAACCTCACATTCAGCAGGAAGAATGTGACAAATCTTGTGTTTGCATGGTTGGCTACATATCGTGCTAGTGTTATTGTTTTCAATCGAATCTCATGAGAAGTGAGAAAATCCCGATGCTTACGAATCCACCGATTGGTTATAACTTTTGTACCCCGTCATGTTACCTAAATAGACATGAAGATTGAAAACAGTTAAGGTCTAAAAGAAGAGTGTCGAAAGAGCAACAGCTAAACGGTTAATTCTAGTACACTATATGCGGGCTTCCAATGTGCGTGAAATTATCACCTTTATATACAACTTCTCCAGACATGGAAAGCATTGCAGCAAGCCAATAATCTTGTTCAGATCAAAACTATTCATTTGGATATATAAGATCTTGATAGAATCCAGCACCATTGATAGGCCATCCATGGAGAAACTCTTCATTGAGCATAGAAAATAATATTAGTACAAAATGTGTACTCCAATATGATATATAAATTATGCGCAGAAATTTAAAATGCAGCTTATGGTTACAAGTGTAGATGATAATATAAAGTACCTGAAGAACTGTGGAGCCAAACACCATATTGAAATGAGCACATAGATCATGTATTACACCCAGGGTCTCCAGGTTAGGCGCAGAGAGGACGGTTATTTGCAACACTGAATAACTAGAATCAAGGATCAACCTTTGAAGTGAAGGGGCATCTTGGATGATGAGCTGCCTTCCGTCAAAAGAAATTCCAATTCTTACAAGGGTATGCGACTTTATTTGGAGACAACCGATTCTAACTGTGAAAACAAGCACCAAGCACTCCAGCGCAGGGCAACTGGAGTGGATGATGTTATGCAATGAGGCCTCCGATATACGAACCCACACAAGTGAAAGTTTCTTGAGAAATGGGAGTCGAAGGTTTAGTACCAGATTGTCTGGTAGGTAGCACAGCGCAAAGGTGGCGGTGTGGAGAGAGGAGGAATACCGTGAGATGGACATCGGTGCTGAGGGCACAAGTTCATGGCGTTCGGTATGTGGTATGTGATTTCTAGGGGAATAGTAGAACTCAAGCAGCTGTAGTTTTGTGAATTCGGGGGATTTCAGCCAGGCGTCCACCATGCAGGGCATGGTATGCTTGCTCAGGTAGCACGACAGGATGCAGAGGCTTTGAACGGAGCCCTGGTGGGAGGAGATGATGGCTCTGGGGATTTCAAAATCATTGAAGAGAGATAGCTGACAACAGTCGAGATTAAGGGGCATGACGCGCTATAGAGGGCGCCACCGAATTGAGAGGACTTGGGTGCGGCAGTAATCCTTTGTGGGGAGAAGCGAGATGATCTCACCACGGACGACGTCCGGGAGATCGCTGATGCGGTCCACCCGAGGTTCTACGGGTTCCTGGGATCCGGTGGGGCGGGGTCACCGCTTCTCCCCGCGCTGCCGGGTGCGGGATCTACAACAGGCGTCGCCGCTGGCGGGAGCCTCATCTTCTTGGCGCTGGGGTCAGCCGACTCCATTTTCCTCGAGGGCGTCGCGTCGCTTTCACGGATTTGAGCAGAGTAACGAATGACGAGCCTAGTTGTAGTGCGAGCGAAGAAGAAGGGGAGCTGGGAGTTTTCTGTAGGAGTGAGGAAGAAGGGGAGCTGGGGTTTTCTGTAGGAGTGAGGTGAGGAATTTTGGGGTACGAGTGGAGCGAGCTGACGTGAGGTGGGTGGGAGCGAGGAGGAAGAAGAGCACCCAGGTTTTTTTGGGGGGCGGTGTGCTGGGTGTGGGTAGCGCCTCTCATTCAGTAAATATATGGGCTTTTGAATTGATTTTACTATTTACTAGTGTGGATGGGCTGTTTTGTCTTGGGCCCAGAGAAACAATTACTACTAGTACAGTGGAGACACTCTACAGCTACCCAGAAAAACAATTACTACTAGTACAGTGGAGACACTCTACCGCTTCTGGCTCCTCCTAGGTCATTGAAACATCTCCCTCTAATGAATGCCGTTATACTTTTGTTCACCGACATGCGGGCCATGCAGTGCGCGGGCCCAAATGCTGTAGGACCTTGAGAAGAGGTGTCTAGATGGGGGGTGATTAGACACTAAGTATCAAAGTTGCAGTTTTTAACTTCTTTAGGTTTAAGTGGAGTTTAGGCACAAGTTTAACATTCACAATATATAACTAGCAAGCATGCAAAGAGTATATGAGCAGCGGAAAGTAAAGCATGCAACTTGCAAGAATGTAAAGGGAAAGGTTTTGGAGGATTCAAACACAATTGGAGACACGGATGTTTTTGTCGTGGTTCCGATAGGTGGTGCTATCGTACATCCACGTTGATGGAGACTTCAACCCATGAAGGGTAATGGTTGCGCGAGTCCACGGAGGGCTCCACCCACGAAGGGTCCACAAAGAAGCAACCTTGTCTATCCCACCATGGCCGTCGCCCACGAAGGACTTGCCTCACTAGCGGTAGATCTTCACGAAGTAGGCGATCTCCTTGCCCTTACAAACTCCTTGGTTCAACTCCACAATCTTGTCGGAGGCTCCCAACTGACACCTAGCCAATCTTGGAGACACCACTCTCCAAGAAGTAACAAATGGTGCGTTGATGATGAACTCCTTGCTCTTGTGCTTCAAATGATAGTCTCCCCAACACTCAACTCTCTCTCATAGGATTTGGATCTGGTGGAAAGAAGATTTGAGTGGAAAGCAACTTGGGGAAGGCTAGAGATCAAGATTTATATGGTTGGAATGGAATATCTTGGCCTCAACACATGAGTAGGTAGTTCTCTCTCAGAACTGGTAAGTTGGAAGTGTAGGTTTGTTCTGATGGCTCTCTTCACGAATGAAGAGGAGGTGGAGGGGTATATATAGCCTCCACACAAAATCTAACCGTTACACACAATTTACCAAACTCGGTGGGACCGAATCAACAAACTCGGTCGGACCGATTCAGTAAACAATGTGACCGTTAGGGTTTTCGGTGGGACCGACATGCAACTCGGTAGGACTGATATGGTTAGGGTTAGGGCATAACGTAATCTCGGTGAGAGCGATTACACAAACTCGGTGAGACCGATTTTGGTAATTAGCTAACTAGAGAGTTGGTCAGGCAAACTCGGTGGGACCGATTACTCAAACTCGGTGGGACCAATTTTGGTAATAAGTGAACCAGAGAGTTTGCATTGTAATCTTGGTAGTACCGATTGCTCAAACTCGGTGAGACCGATTTTGATAATGGACATACACAAAGAGATTACAATCCCATCTCGGTGAGACCGAGATCCCTATCGGTGAGACCGATTTGTCTAGGGTTTGTGGCAGTGGCTATGACATTTGAACTCGGTGGCGCCGGATAGAAAGAATCGGTGGGGCAAACTTTGACTTTAGGTTTAGGTCATATGTGTGGAAGTGGGAAAGTAGTTGTGGGTCTTGGAGCATATCACTAAGCACTGTGGAGCAAGAAACTCATTAAGGAACACCTCATCCCTTCTTGATAGTATTGGATTTTCCTATAGACTCAATGTGATCTTGGATCACTAAAATATAAAATGAAGAGTCTTGAGCTTGAAGCTTGAGCCAATCCTTTATCCTTAGCATCTTGAAGGAGTTCCCACATCTTTTAGTCCATGCCACTCCATTGTTGAACTTATCTGAAACATACTAGATAAAAGTGTTAGTCCAACAAGAGATATGTTGACATTAATTACCAAAACCACCTAGGGAGCACTTGTGCTTTCAAATGCCATCCACCAAATTAGAAGGCAGTATGCAGGCAGAGAGTCACCCCGGTCGTAGCGCGGCGGTAACAAGCCATCGTATCACAAAACCCCACCTCCCCGCAGTCTAAGTTTGACGGACGAAGCAACCATCATTTCACTCTTCGCTGAATCCTCTTCTCCCTCACCGTCTTCAAGAAAGGCAACACTCGCATCTGCCAATGTTCTTCTCTCCCAACGAAGGGAAGGTAAGCGGATCCGTGATGTTGGTATATTTTCGTTCAGAGAAAAAAAAGAACTTTTGCAAAGCAGTAACCGATCCTCACTCTCTTTTTTGTTTCATTATCAATGCGATTGTGTTTTCCTTTCAGTGATCCCCTAGTATTCGTCAGTTTCATGATGGACCAAGGAGAACCAGGCAAAGATCTGCCGATATTGGAGCAGACGCGGGAGGCTGATCCCCACAAGACAGAGAGCTCCAAGAAGATGGAGGCAGCCACCGAGCCGACCGCAGATATGCTCATGGCCACTACTGAGATGGTCAACGCCCCGTTTGAGGTTACAACCCCCGTGGCACTGCAGGAGCAGTTTTCCCCCTTCGAGGATGTGTTCCCCCCGCTGAGCTGCCCAAGGTGATTTCCTTCTTTGCCGATCTCGATTGTGGTTTTTCATCTAAGTATGTGGTGATTAATAATGCAAAATTTTATTAGCTTCGATGCCATGATATACATAGTGGTTTAAATAACTTGTGTTTCTTATACTGAAAAGTAATTCAGAATTTGTTTCTGTTTCAATTAGAGCCCTGATGCAGACAAGGATTGTGTGGTTGTACATGTCACTCACTACCAGGCGGATGACCTGAATATACGCACTAGGAAAACAGAGTTCTTAGGCTGTTGGATCCTGGAAGCCGTTTGCGGTTATACCAATGAAGATTTGTATTCCAGCCTCACTGTTGTCAGGCGTGTTGTCCAAGGTGTACTGAAGCACAAGAAGTTCAAAGCTACTCCTTCGTTTGTGAGGCATACTATTCTTGTCAAGCTTACGCAAGAAGATGATGTGGCATGCCTCCACAAACAAGTTTATCAGTGGCAAGGCCACAAGGTTGTCTTCATGAAGGTTCACAGGATTGAGCTGCTGCGGGACGTCCTCGATGATGTTCATGGCAAGGTCCGTCTTGTGTCCAGCCCAAATTAGATCGAGGCATGAAATAGTTGCCCCAACTAGTGTTTAATACTAGTTTGGATTGTGTTTAATTATCCAAACCTTGCCTGTTATCGACCCCTCTGGTGCTAGTACTCTGTTTGAATCCGTCTATGGGAACTGCTGCTACTTTTGTGTGCCCGTGAATCATGTGAGAACCATCGTAATTGTTGCCGAAATAGATGCATCGTCACTAGTTTTTTAATGAATGTGGCATGGTAAGACATAAGTTGTCACAGTTTATCATACGAGCAGTGTGTGTTTTGATGAAATAGAGCACTCGTTCGAGAACTGTGCGTCGACGTATACATAAGTACTTGTAAACACTATTGGTGCTATCCCACTTGTAAGCAGTTGTGCAAAACACAGCACATTGGCTAAGCTTGCTTCAACACTAGGCTATCGACCAGCTAACAATCAACAATCTGCTATCTGACATATAAGCAACTATGCATCTTGTTACAGTGGTTCATGCAGTTAATTGAGGCCACAATGTAATAAATTCTAAACGTTCACACGCTAGTCCAGTGCTCATGTGGAACACTCACATTAAACTCGTCTTCATAAAAAACTTGAAAAGCATAAGTTAAGAAATTTTATACATCTCAATGTTTCATAGAACATAACAAACATATACTAGTTCACAACAAAAGACAAAGTTATGAAAAGGTTTACAAATCAGGAAAAAACAAGCAAGGCTTTTCTGAGCAAAGGGCCTCCCGGCAGGCTTAAATTTCCTGGAGTTCACTCTGGTTTTTTCTTGTTGCCAACATCCAGGGTTAGGTTCTCTCATTCCAGAATAACCAATTATAATTGTGGTCTCAGCTGGAATGCTGAACTGAACTATGCAGTGTACTGACCAGTTGAAATACTTGTGCATTCCACTAAATTTAAGCACCGTTATTTGCATAAATAAGCATACCACAATGCCTCTTGTCTGCGCACCTGTCCAAAAAACCGCTGTGCAGCCGTGCCAGCTAGTCCTCGGTCCATGGATGAACTGGTAGAAAGTGCATTGCAGACTAGGATGCAGCTGTTTTCGCTCGTCCCTGCACTGCAATCAGGAAGTAAAACGTACAAATCTGCTTCTTTTAGATTGCGTTGGTCATTCTACCTTAGTTACTACCAATGTAGGGATACCTTGAAGATGGGAGGTTAGACGATGGCAACGAGGGATAGCCATCTCATTTTGCGCAGTTGTACTAAAACTGAGGTGTGTGCTTTTGATTGCGCGGATAGAAACGATAGGGAGACAGACATCCCGAAACGATATGGAGACAGATATCCCTGTTTGCGCAAATATGAAATATGGTTATTTAAACAGTGACATATATTTGCAGTGGCATATGATTAACAACAACATCTATTGTGTTATAATTGGCACTAGATTAACAGTATGAAGAGTCCTTAAGTAAGTAGCATCACATCACATCAACAATGCCACTAGATTAACATGCAGAACAATAGCATTAGTATTACTGTCATGAGAGTAGCACATGGTCAGTAAATGTGCAATCAAATTTGTGCAGTTCCACTGGGATGAAGCAATGTTAGCGGTGTGAGATTTAAGTGTAACTGCAAAAACACAATTCATGGGAAATAAAGCAAGACGGAAGCACTTCAGGTGGTGGCATTGCTTCAATTTATTGACGGCACTAGACTATTACTTATAGTGACATTAGGTGGCATTGCTTAATGCTTCATGTGATTTTACATTAACGGCAGCGATATGGGCATAGGGACAACAGGTATCTACTACTTTCCCCCATTTTCTCTTAGAATCAAGTCCTAGATTCATGCTACAACTTTCCCACTTTCTTCCCTGTTTGAACCAACGCTTAGAGTCGACAGTATGAACTAGCTTTACCTCTAATAATAGTAGAAGTCTAGGTGGCTTTGGAACAGTGGACAGAAGTAGAAAAGGATCCATACTAAGGGAGCTTGGGCAGTAGAGCAAGGCAGGTTTTTAAGGAATATATATCTGAGGGTCGTCGGTATGTGGCAAAGACGGCGTCAGGAGGCTGCATCTTGGCCACAATACCGCAGGGAGGAAGAAGGGGTCGGAGGCCCTCCTGAGCCGGCGCTCTCTCGGAGAGAACGGCACAGCCGCCGATCGGGACGTGCGGGCAACCGTTGGTCTCCTCCCTCACCGCCGACGACAGCGTGAATGATGCACGTACACCCCTGCCCCGGTCGAGGTTGTCCGGCCGGATTTGTGACCAGCCGTGAGCTGAGAGAGAGCGTGGCCACCTATGTCTTGCTTAGATCTGGAGAGCATGAGAGAGTGAACGAGAGGAACCCTAGTAAAGCAAGCGCTAAGGCTCCTGCTTTTATATATAGTGGAGTGATTTTGTTGTACCAGCTTCAAAAAAATGCGCTCCTACGTGTACCCGTGAGTGGGTGTGAGAGAACTAGTGCATGCGTGCACCGCTTCTCTTCATGAGAGTACAATATAATATGCCCAAAGAACGTTTGCCGCAAGAGTAACAGTATAAGTGTGTGACGTGTGAGCTAAAATAAAATGTGTGCGCCGTCTTTTGTTTTTTAGAAGTTCTGAGGGTAGGGTGTGAAGAGCACATATGTGTGTGACGTCTACCTGCAGATAGACGGTGGGTGCGACGTGCGAGTCTGTGAGAGGACTCGGGAGAGTCGTGGCTCGTGAGGGTGCGTGGGCATGAGAGAGAGGGGGGCACGTATCAATGCAATGCATGTGTCCATAAATCATTATCCGACAAACGTTTGCCACAAGCCTTTTCCTGACGAACACCGTAAGAACTGTTAGATCGACATCCGACAGTGTCAGTTTTGCCATGTCATTTAACAGAACAACCACTCCTCCTACACACAAATCTTCCACATGAGTGTTAGCAACTGCCGTATGCTCCCTCAGTTCCGAAATGCAGTGCATATAGCTTTATTGAAAATTCGAACCTCGCAAACTTTTACCGAGTTTTCGTGTACCAAATTGCACATGTAGAATACCCTGTATATATCATTTCATTCATCTTCAAGAGGTAACTATAAAGATGGGTGAGGAGTCTACAAAGAAAGACCATCGTATCACCCGCAGCAATTTCAACCATCCTTTAGTGTCGAGGAATATCATAGGAACTCTATATGATATGATTTTTATAGGATTTTTTCCTTTAGAGCCAATTGGTTCATAGGAATAAATTCATATGCTCCATATTTCAAAGGAAATAAACATGATATCATTTCTATAGCTTTAGAGCCACTTGGTTCATATGAATGGATTCCTATACTCCCTTAATTTCAAAGGAAAATAAACATTAGTGTATATTCAATAGAAAAGTTCCTATGATATGAACCAAATTACATCTCTTTTCTAATCCCTCCTCATAGGAATTGAGATACATGTCATCTCTATATTCAATAGAAAAGTTCCTATGATGTGAACCAAATGACATCTCTTTTCCAATCCCTACCCATAGGAATTGCGATGATCCATGTCATCTCTTTCCCTACAACTTCCATGTATAGATCTTCTCTATTCCTAAATAGCTAGTACAACCTAGTAGCTTTTTTCCAAAACATGCAACTATGGCACACGAACTATATAGTGTGCCAATAACTTTGAAAGATGGTCGCTGGATGAAGCTAATCCTATAGTGTAGAGATAGGCAAATCCGAGCACTACTGGCCGTTGGATATCATCAACATTCCACCAAATCTGCCACATGTACAATTTAGAAGACTCCATGGTTGAACTTAAGCATAATGCACAAACCTCAAAACACAAGCACTTCTCCTTTGTTCTAGAATCTTCTGTATCATAATTGATTATTTTTTCCTAAATGAATTGCCATTATTTGTTTTTTACTTTATGATTTACAATGCACAACCCCACGAATCTTAACATTTTTATAAAATTAATTGATTTTGAATGAAATGAACTATAAGAACTAAACGAACATCTACATCATGCATATATGACTCAAAGCTTCACATGCTATAGTGTGTATTTATCCATAATTTGGTTTCGAAATCTCATGTGTTCAATACATGTGTACCTTACTAATTTTGAGTAGAGTAGAAAATTTTACGCGGCCCCGGGTATATCAAAATGCAGGCCCATGCATCATTGCCTTTCGGTCGAACCTACGTCCACAATTTTTTGTACGTACTATATCTCCACTGGTCCCCGAACCCAAAATGCCGCCTCGTTCCCATAAAACCAAGCGGCCCACACATATTTAAGGCGTCGAGTTGAACCCGTTTACTACGACGTGGCCCTGCTCGCCATAGTACTCCTACAAACCCTACCGCCGCACTCATCATCGGTTTTCTTCAAGAGGACGAGGGAGAAGCCAATTTGTAGTGGAGGCGCTTTCAAAAAAAGGATCTGTAGTGGAGACCCCTACCCTAGGGTGCCCTAGGTAGCTGCTGCATGCATCATTGTTTTCTCTTTTCTTTATGCTCTTGTGCCCTAGAGTGAAATGATGGTTGCTTCGTCTGTCTAGCTTAATGCGGGAAAGGTGGGGCTTTGTGATTTGACCCCTCATCGCTCATTTTCTACTACTGTGGCGCTACAACCGGGATGCCTCCAATTACAACCGCTACTCCGAACTATAATTTGGTGCATCGCACATGGAACAAGACGGTGGATGAGCCACATGTCGGCCAGAGGGGTCCTGTTAAGTGTGTCGCCATTTCGTGTGCGGACTGACCCTGCTTGAGTTGCTACGCCAACACGACAGGAGCAGCCTACCACTTGGGGGTTTTTCTCCTTGGTGAATCCGGACTATATTGATCTAAAAAGATACGTACTGAACTACCCTCTCCGTCTCAGTTTTTTATTTTTAGGAGTCTCGGTTTATAGAGCCTGCACATAGTTCTAGGTCATCCATTTGACTAACTAAATATGAGTTACTATGTCACAAAAAGTATATCATTGGATTCTTAAGCAGATGTAGTTGTATTTAAAAGTCGAGGGCGGGGCTTTTCCTGTGCGGTAGGTGGGGCAGTTCCGCCTAGTCGGTTCGACAGAGACACGAGAAGACAAGGGAGTAGGCTGCTGCAAACATAGGACTGTGTGATTTGACAGCGAGTTACTGCTGGACAGGTGGGGCCCCATGATTTCACTTGCCATTATCATTTTAACTACGGCGCTACGACCGGCGTGAGTCTCCCGATTCCTGACCACGTCCATACAGGTGCCTCTCCCAATGCTCCACCATGTAGTAGAGGCTGGCTCTTGCATGAGATCCCACTTATCCACTTTTTCCTTGCCTCTCTTTCCTCCACATATGCAAAAATGCCATGTAAAGTGCACTATTCTACTTACTTTTACTTGTTCCTACAGGTGCTAAGCTTGCCACATAGGCATAAAGTCTGATGTGGCAAGTTAATCAAGAAGAGAGAGACTAGTTTGGTGACCCAAGAAAGAAACGGTGCTAAGCGCGTGTACCTAGGTGAAAAGACAATTTTGAGTCTATAGCTAATTAAATGAAGCAAACTTAGCTACACCATTTCATTGGAAGAGGTCACTCCTTGGCAAATGCAATAAATACTAGTACTCCCTGTGTCCCATAATATGTGAACGTTTTTGGCACTACACTAGTGTCAAAAAAGTTCTTATATTATGGGACGGAGGGAGTACGAAGAAAGAGATAGAGACAAGTAAAAAAAATACACTTATAGCCAACCTTGTTGTAGTATGAGTGACTAAGTGATGACTATGTATGACATGCCAACATCAGATAGCCTAACGCACCGTGTTAAATCTCCAAGGGCGCGACCGCGCGAGCGACGCGACGGTCGTGGTAGGCACGACCATGATACGGGCTGCTGGCAGCCCTTGGATATGAGATCAAACGGTCGCATGCTAAGTTGCTGAAAATTTGCAGAATAACCCTCCAGGATAGGATATTCACCCATAGGTCTAGAATCACGCCATGCAATCGTTCGATCTCAGATCCAAGGGCTCTCGGAAGCCCGTATCATGGGAGAATGGAAAGCCACTACCCTGCCATTCGCACACTGGCAGTTCGCTCCTACTCGTCCCTGCACGTCATTCAATACTACGGCGGTTCGCTCCTAGTCGTCCCGTCCATTTACATTACGACAGTTCCACTAATCCTAACCCTCCTCCCAAATCCATGGCGTCCCAAATCTCCATGATCGGCGGTGAGTACAAGGTTAGAACCATCACCGGCAATGAGTTCGACGTCATCTACACCCGTTCTTCCGTGATGGTGAAAGGATGCCTTTCTTGCTTCAGACGCATGTTCGAAAACTCATATGATGAGTGGGTTGCTGGGCTAGATGTTGAGTACACCATAGTCCTGGGACGAGAAAAGGATCTAAAGGACGAAGAGAGGAAGAAGCCCGCCATGATCCAGGTTTGTGTACATAACGTTTGCTTGGTCTACCACATATGCCATGCTGACGTTGAGTGCTAGGATTTTAAGAACTTCCTCAAGGACAAAATAGTGAAATTCGTTATTGTAGACTTTAAGAACGACAAAGAAGTCCTGGGTCGGATAGGCCTCGTTGTAGGCAACCCCTTCGACCTCTAGAAGAATCGGCTGCTGCCCTCTCGTCAGCCTTCAATGCTGACCCTGGCAGGAGCCATGGTTCATCCTTCGTACCGTAAACTGGAGAAACCTCATTACACGTTTCATCGTCATGCATGGCAGCAGAATGTACTAGATATAGACCACATCGACTATGCTGCAATGGATGGCTACCTTTGTTTCAATATCTACAAGGGTTGGATGAACAGCAACAACCAAGTGTGCGGTTCAAGCAAAGAAGTATCGACCAAGAGGAAGAGGGACAAGGATGAAGTCGAGGACGTGGATGAGGACTCCGAGTAAGGTGGCAGTGTCGTTGCTCATGGTGGTTCTAAACTTCTAATGCAGTGTCTACCGGATTAGTTTCATAGTTTAATTTCAGGTGTGCTTAGTTTAATTTGAGGGGTGTGTTGCGCTGAACCCCCAGCAGAACTATGTTATGTTTCTTCTCGTTACTTTAACTCTTCAGTATGTACATACTACTAGTATTTCTTTAATAGAATTTAGCACCCCAATTAAGCACGTACTAGCTTTTTTAATAGTACTATATGCATAATTTGGCGACGAGCGCTCTCTATATGCACCACCTTTTTTTTAATTTCAATTTTTGCTCCATGGCGCAATCCATTGATAGTACTACTGTACAAAAGTATACATTTTTTAAAAGGCTAGAGTACTGTTCATCACTTATATAGCCAGTTAAATTCTCAACCTAGAACGACGTGCATGCCATGTAGTAAACCGATACGGAGGAAGTATAGTAAAAATGAGGTGATTTTACCGAGCGATCGGCGGGGGAGCATGCTCTGTCATGCGGTCCCAGTGTCATGATGTACCAAGGCGATGCGCGTGTCCCTCTTGAGGCAGAAGCAATACTACATGGTTTGAGATGATGGCGAACCGAAGTGTGGAATAATATGGTTGCTTCGTCCGTCTAGGAAGGTGTGGCATTGTGATTTGATGTCTCATTGCTCTTTACTACTACCGGGCCGGTACGAGTGGGGTGCATCCCCCTGCTGTTCTGCACTGTTATTTGGTGCTTGACACGTTGACCCGGTTGCTATATGTCCCACATGTCGGCGACAGGAAGTACAAAATTGATGAAAGGGAGCGTCGACGGAGGAGTATAATACAGAATTAATGAAAGGGAGCAACTTAGTTTTGGAAAAATCTGTTTTTACGGAGTACATACCCACTAGGGTTTATAGGGCTCATCTAAAAAACATTCGTTTTTTCGTTTGATAAGTCTCAATTCTACTATACTAGTAGTATTACCATTACATGTTGGATTTTGAGGTGCGTTAGATCACCCGACGCAAGCAGTGTCAAGAGGAAACTAACCAATGCATGTACAAGTTCATGGAAATCTAGTGGTCATTCATGCATTCGAACTAATTAATGCCTCGGTAAACATAACTTCTTGAGAAAAACAAGCATACTAATTACTTGTGCAAACTACGAAATTAATTCGACCACTCACCGTCTACCTTGGTTGGAGAGATTTTGAAATTGAGCCATAAACTAGAAAGGAGGGGGTAGTAACTTTTGTCTCGATTACTATTTGTGGCCTTGTATAGATGCAAAATGTATTTTTTTATAGTGGCCTTGTATAAGTAAATGGAGGGAGTACTAACCAAGGTACGTAGTAGGGACGAGGAGTAAACGGAGGGAGTAGTAAAATTTTCTCCTCGTGCTCTGAGCCACCGCACGCGTGGGCGAGGGAGCGGGCGTAAGGCGTACAGTAGTAGGAGTACTACTACTACTACTCGTAAGGCTAGTCATAGTGGGGAGTAACTTAGACTAGTAACATGCATATGTTACTAGTCTATGTTACTACCTCCATAGTGGGTACTGTCATAGATGTGGTAACATAAATGGCTTCAGTTATTACTTTGTAGACTCACTTTACATTGGGCACCGCTATGTGATGGTAACATATTATGTTACTCCATTTGCATCTCTCCTCATTAATTACTTGCCACATCATATTTCTTGCCTATGTGGCAATCATGTTACTACCTATGTTACTCCCACTATGAGCAGCCTAACTGTAACACCCAGGATGCGGCTATATCTCCCACGTGTCGAAGCACGACTTAGAGGCATAACCGCATTGTGGTTTTGTCGCAAGAAGGGTCATCTTCACACAATCCCATGTAATGAACAAGAATGGGATAAAGAGTTGGCTTACAATCTCCACTTCACACAATGAACATAAATAAATCATACATCATTCAGAGTACACACATAGTCCGACTACGGACGAAGCCAAAAGAAAAGAAGATAACCCAACTGCTAGATCCCTGATCGTCCCAACTGGGCTCCACTACTGATCAGCAATAAACAAAACATATCAACAACCAAGGTCTTCGTAGAGCTCCCATCTGAGCTCGGTTGCATCGCCTGCACTGGTATCATTGGCACCTGCAACTGTTGTGATAGTATCTGGTGAGTCACGAGGACTCAGCAATCTCAAAACCCGCGAGATCAAGACTATTTAAGCTTAAGGGTAGGAAGTGGTAATGAGGTGGAGTAGCAGCAGCGACTAAGCATATATGGTGGCTAACATACGCAAATAAGAGCGAGAAGAGAGCAAAAGGAACGGTCGTGAAGCTAGCAATGATCAAGAAGTGATCCTGAACTCCTACTTACGTCAAACATAACCCAAAAACCGTGTTCACTTCCCGGACTCCGCCGAGAAGAGACCATCACGGCTACACACACGGTTGATGCGTTTTAATTCGGATCTGGTGGCAAGTTATCTACATCCGGACATTAACAAATTCCCATCTGCCTATAACCGCAGGCATGGCTTTCGAAAGATTATACCCTGCAGGGGTGTCCCAACTTAGCCCATGATAAGCTCTCGCGATCAACGAAGGAATAGATCTTCTCCCAGGAAGACCCGATCAGACTCGGAATCCCGGTTTACAAGACATTTCGACAATGGTAAAACAAGACCAGCAAAGCCGCCCGATGCGCCGACAAATCCCGATAGGAGCTGCACATATCTCGTTCTCAGGGCAACACCGGATGAGACTAGCTACGAGTAAAACCAGCCCTCAAGTTTCCCCGAGGTGGCCCCGCAGGCAGCTCAGTTCAGACCAACACTCGAAGGAGCACTGGCCCGGGGGGGGGGTTAAAATAAAGATGACCCTTGAGTCTGCAAAACCCAAGGGAAAAAGACTTAGGTGACAAATGGTAAAACTAAGGTTGGGCCTTGCTGGAGGAGTTTTATTCAAAGCGAACTGTCAAGGGGGTCCCATAAATCACCCAACCGCGCAAGGAACGCAAAATCCGGGAACATAACACCGGTATGACGGAAACTAGGGCGGCAAGAGTGGAACAAAACACCAGACATAAGGCCGAGTCTTCCACCCTTTACCAAGTATATAGATGCATTAATTAAATAAGAGATATTGTGATATCCCAACATAATCCTGTCCATCATGGAGCAATCTTCAACTTCACCTTCAACTAACAATGCTATAAGAGGGGCTGAGCAAAGCGGTAACATAGCCAAACAACGGTTTGCTAGGAAGGGTGAAAAGGTTAGAGGCTGACATGGCAATTTGGGAGGCATGGTAAACAAGTGATAGGTAACGCAGCATAGCGATAGAACGAAGCAACTAGCAAGCAAAGATAGAAGTGATATCGAGGGTAATGGTCATCTTGCCTGAAATCCCGCAAGGAAGAAGAACGAGTCCATGAATAAGACAAACAGACGTAGTCGAACGAATCCTCACAACTCCGGAACGAAACCGAAGCTAACGAGAGAAGCAAACCCGGAAAGAAGAAAACAATATGGTAAACACACAAGCATAAACATGGCAAGATGCACAGACAAGTATGATGCATGTCCGGTTTAATGAGGCATGGCATGGCAAAGTGCAACAAACAATACTACAAATTAAGTGGAGCTCAATATGCAACGAGTTGCATATTGACGGAACACCACATCAATTATTTAGTTGTTTCTCGGTTAGGAACACAACAATATTAAATGTTAGTAAACATGGCAAAAGGGGTGAAGCATAATAAAACTACCTAGCTAGGCAATTTAAATGAGGCCGGAAGCAAGAAACAACAATTCCGGAAAAACCCCATATGTCATTTAGCAATTTAAAAACACAATTTTAAGCATTTAAATGTTGTTATCATGATGCGGATGACATAATCAAGTTTATGCAATTTTAATGAAAACGTTGACATCTAATATGATAGGGAGCATTTGGTCACCATGGCGGAACAAAAGGGTGCCACGGCGGCGAAACCAAAATGGTGCCACGGCAACATATCCGAAAATGATGCCACGACAACATATCTGTTCCGGTAGCTCACGGAGATACTGGTGCAAAAGGAGACATGCGGATGTGAGCGTGTCATGCAAGGATGGTGGGGTGATCCCGGATTCCGGGTTCCCACGAGACGGCGGCATGGAAACGAGTGACAATTCGGACACGGTGCAAACATAACGTACATCTCATACATGCAAGGGCATCTCATCGCGGTTGTGTCGGGTTATACGTTTGAAGCGAGCGTTTCCGGGCGGAACGAGTTCGGAGCGGTGGAGGAAGTAGGCGTTCACGGAACATCGTGGAAGTAGTCGTTCGCGGCGACGGTAGTGGAAGTAGTTGTTCATGTCCCGTGGATGTTCGGGGTCCACGGGGTCTTCGAGGGTCGACGGTAGTGGTACATGGTTCAAAGTCGTACACGTTCCGTAGATGAACTTGGCGTATCCGAAGGGGTACTTGCCGGATCCACAACATTGTGACCGTTCGTGGTAGGGGAACTTGATGTTCACGGGGTCCCAAAGACGTCGTGGTACTTGGCACTTGCAGTGTGTCCAGGGGAACTTGGCAGGTTCCACACGGAGATGCATCGATGGTGCTCGGAGGCAGCAATGGGTGGCTACCCAAACATGGCGCAGGAGGTGAAACAGGCGTTGAGGCAGGGCGACGGGAGCCGGCGGGGACGCGGGGATGCGGATGACGCGTGGAGGCGCAGCACGGGAGGAGAAGCAGGGCGCGGTGGAGGAGCTGCAGGAGACGAACGGCGGAGGACGAGCTCGCTCCGGTGCTGCGGCGCCCGGGACGGGAGGGGCAACGACCTGGGGCAGCGCGGCGAGGCGAAGCCCAGTGGCAGCAAGCGGGCTCTGGTGGCCGGCTGGAGGTGCGGAGGCGGCGTGGCCGCAGGTGAGGGAGGAGGCGGTGGCGGCCGGCTCCGAGGTGGACGGGCGCGGGGTCAGGCGCTGGAGGCGCAGGCGTGGCCAAGGCGGCGAGGCGACGGAGGGGAGGAGGCAGCAAGGCGACGCCATGGCCTGAGGGCCGCCGGAGTTGGCCGCGCTCAGGGACGAGACGAGGCGGTTGGGCGTGCGGGGAGGAGATGGGGGCCTGGCGCTGGGAGGAAGAGAGGCTCCAGAGGCGGCGAGGAGGAGGTCGGGCGCGGGGCCGGCAGGGGCGTCACGGAGGAGGGAGGAGCAGTCGAGCGAAGGGGGCGCTCCCTGGAGATGCGGTCGGGAGAACGAAGGGAGAGATGCAATCGAGAGGAGGGAGATGGATCGAGGGGATCGGGAAGAGCTGCGGCTAGGGTTAGAGAGTGGGGGGGGGGGGGGGGGGGGGGGGGGGGGCTGGGCCTTTGGTCGGCTAGGTCAGGCCGCAGGTGGGCCTTAAGCGGGCTTCGGCCATGGAGGCTAGATGGGCTGCGGGCAGGGCTCTCTCTCTCACTAAAAAGAAAAGAAAAGAAAACAGAGATTAAGAAAGAAAAGAAAGAGGGGGTTAGTGAAATAAAATGCGCAAGGGGATAATTTCCTTGGACTCACAAAAATATGCTCGTACCAAGAAAAATAGAAAGAGGCATGATTGAAAGATTAAATTCAAACTCATTTGATTTTAATTCAAATGGGTGAATAGGAAGTGGAGGTTTGGAAGGCCCAAAAATGTTCGGATTATTGGTGGAGCTCCTGAAAATGATGAAATAATTATTGGCATGGTTGGAGACCAAACTTGAAGCAGAAAAGGAACAAAATTATTTTGCAAGTGTGTTTTGGTGATTTCCGAAATAAAGAAATATTTAATATAGCTCCCTAATATTGGAGGATATGTTATAAAGAGAAGTCACCATGTGAATTCCCTCGATTTAAATGGACCGAAGATCCATACGATTTATTTAGCTGAGTTTTAAAAAATAAAGATATGATGGCATGATGACACGATGCAATGCAAGAGATGACATGATGCAATGCAACAAGCAAATAAAACACACGGCGAAACTCGGAACAGCTGGAAGTCTTCTGGAGCGTCGGTCTCGGGGCGTTACAACACTCCACCACTACAAGAGGATCTCGTCCCGAGATCTAGGATGGCACTAGAGAGAAACAGAAGAGGAAGAGAAGAGGTAAAACTAAGTTGCTTCTTCGACCAATGAGTGAAACCAAAGAACCTTGAGAGATTGAAAAGTTGAAAGAAAGGACATAACAGAGTTGAACACAATTGAGAGCACTGCGGTAGAAAATAGAAACAAGGAATACCATGTGAACCTTGGGGGTTGCAAAGCTATGAATGACGAGTACAATGGACAAGAAGGGATTGAACCCGCTCTGGTTAAAACAAGATAAGAATGAATAAGAATGATATAATTTTGGCAGCACTCCGACTGAAAAGAGATGCAAGACTTGATAAGATGAAAAGAACTTGAAGAGATGACACAACATTCCGGTTGAATGGATAAGCATGAAAAGAACATGATCCTCAATTCGAGAAGATGAGTGAAGAGAGCAACATCACAATGCCTCCGGAAGAAAGAATAGACGATAGATCATTGGAATAACAGAATGAAGAAGAAAATGCCAACTTCTGCCACAAATGAGCTTGGAAAGCATCCTTGCAAAGTAGGATTGAACGGAGTTGTTGGAAAATCAACAACGAAAAGAATAAGCTTGTAGTGGGCTTATGGAAAACATCTCAAGACTATGAGGTGACAACCGGCCACTAACAGAAACAATTGATTGGTTGAGATCAACGAAGAGATGAAAACTGCTTTACCGAGAGGATAGGAGAAAAACTTGGATCATTGATAAGCACCACAATACAACATTCCTTAGGGAAGGCTTTAGGTGAAATCTATACCAAGATAACTCCAACGAAGAGATTAATGGATTTAAAATACCTCATTCTTGACAACATACGAATCGCGAAACATGAATGGAAATTGTCAAGAATGGTATAACACCATCTCGAAAGATAAGATAGAAATGATTGCACTTCGAAATGCAAGAAGAAGAATACTTGAACGCCTCAAAACAAAACATGTGTTGGGCACCATGTTTAATTTTTTTGAGTATAGCTTGGCGGGTCATAACTTCGACAGAAATCTTGAAGAACAATTGAAAAATGAAAAGAATCCTTGATGAACCACCATGTAGAGCCTCCATGGAGAACTCCGGTAATAAAAGGATGATAAAAAGAAAGGGAAGTTGAAAATAGAAGGTGAATCCTTGCAATGATTTAGATGGAGCTTCGCGATGATATAACCGAGAGAACTTGGAACTCCAGAAAGAAAAGATGAACAACAAGAAGCCAAGAATTTATTCCTCCTGAACAAACTCCGAAGGAAAGGATTAATCACTTGGATGAAACAAGAATAAGAATTATGTCATGCCTATCCTTCACCGATTTAAATTGTTTTCAAACAACGGATTTGGCATACTACTTATTATCGTAGATAGGATTAAGAGAGACATAGCGTAAACTTGAGAAGCTATTGATGGAACCACCGGTGGACTTTGGAAACAACGAATATTTTGATATGATAACGAAGGAAGTGAAATGTTAAAAGAACCACCGTAAGAATTGAAAATGAAAGTAGTGAAGGCACAATTCACCGGGAAGAATTGGAAAACGAATGAAGATACTTGAGGGGATTTAGATACATGAGAACGAAGAGGCCATGAACTGATTAGAGGATATTTGAGCGTTGCACCGGAAGAATTCAAGAACAAGAGTTGAAAGCTGAGAATGAATAATTCTGAGATGATTGGCTCCGGAGAATGAAACTGAAAAGACTCCTGAATTGCTCTGGATGGGTGAAAAGAATTCTCACAATCAAAAACAAATATGAGGGGATGGCATCAAGCTAGAACCATGAATCTTGAAGAGAATGGAGTAAGATTTAAAGGAAACACTTCTTCGGTCTTCACATGCTGAGAGTGATGACGAGAACCACCAAAATTGTTGAGGCACTTCGGAACAAAGAAGAATAGAAATGATGAACCAACGATGAAAATATTTTGAAAGCGATCTTGGAGTAAACATTTGATTGATGAGAAAATCATTCTTACGTCAAGCTTGGAAATGAATTTGAGAATAACTTCGGGAAAATTGGGAGAGTCAGGTAAGATCCTGGAAAAAGACATGTGGGTTAGGGCCCACTCAAAAGGAAAACACCGTTGAACAATTGGTTGAAATGGGGGATTGCGCCGGTTGAATTAAATGACTTGAATGAGATAATAATCTCGAAATAATTTGGACAGACTGAGAATGGAAAGACGAATCTTCCGAGATATCTTGAGCACTCCGAATAAGAATAGAGAGAGGTGAACAATTATGAGATGCACCGGCATAAGAAAGCACTTGAAATGAGAAAAAGAATATGATCAACACCGAAAGCTTGAGTTAAATCCACCGGAGAAGAAAAGAATGAAAAATGATGAACTTGAAACTCCTGGCCAACTTCATGAAAATCACCGGGTAAGAACATTGATTGCAAGGAGTGAAGAGGCTTCACATGAATAAATGTATACTTGATTAACAAATTTGAGTCCTTGAAGTAAAGAAAGGGTGGGAGGGCGGGAAAACAAAGACAACTTAAGATGAACGAAACAAACACCGTTGAGAAAACTTAGAAATGATCTTGTGGATGGGGAGAATGATGGGATCATCTCGAAGAGAAGCGCACCGGTTGGAAAAGAATTAACATGACAACCTCGATGATCAAGAAGGATTAGCACTCACATAGAAATATGAGAACACCATTTAGGGAAGGTACGGATTCAACATTTGACTTCGAAGCAACTCGAATACCACAAATAAAACAAAACAAAGGATTTGGCTTGCAGAATAAGCCAGAACAAACATATAATAGAGATTTCGTCCGAAGTTTTCGTGGTGGGGCCCACACGGGCTCGAGTGTACAGCACCATCATGTACAAGGCAGTGCACATGACATACGAAGTGTCCCCGAACCAGCATAGCCAAGGGTTATTTAAGACACAACGAGACCACTGTAAAAACGACCGTGGAAAGACGGACCACTAGACATCGAACCCCAATCTCATATCATGCATCTGTCGAAAAGATATTCTAGGAGCTACTTGAATTCCCACCTATAAAACTCCCGAAACTTTCTGGTTATGCAATCTGGTGTTGGGGATACAGGGGAAGCAATATATATCTCACCCAAAACTAACAATACCTACATCCAAGCTATATCCATCTGTCAACACATAACCAAGAAACCTTCGGAAATCATGTACCTCAACCTTCGAAAAGCATCCGTTATACGAGCTACGGCAATACTCTCGAGCTCGCCCCAGTACTGGGTTATCGAGGTTATCTCACCAACAACTGCATAAAAGAGATTTTCGATGTCGGCAAAACTCAGATATTCCAGAACTGCAACGATAAAATTGTGACGCCAACACCTCAGAGCTCAACTCCCCAGGTCAAAGCCACATAAAAGACAGGAGGCACCAAGAACAATGTTCTCATCACAAAACCATCGAAACGATTCCAAGATACCCGCGTGATCCTAAAAAAAATTAGTGAAATTTGAGGAGAGGAAAGTTAAAACATCTACGTCAGGAGACCTCACCAGAGCGACGAAGGGACTGAGGAGTAAATAGAATCCTACTCTCCGATATATATAATCCTAAGACTCAAAACATTTTTGTTCTAGACTCAACAACGCCAGCAAACAATCAAGCAGGGGGCTCCTAAGTCGGGGATGGCTCTGATACCAACTTGTAACACCCACGATGCGGCTATATCTCCCACGTGTCGAAGCACGACTTAGAGGCATTACCGCATTGTGGTTTTGTCGCAAGAAGGGTCATCTTCACACAATCCCATGTAATGAACAAGAATGGGATAAAGAGTTGGCTTACAATCGCCACTTCACACAATGAACATAAATAAATCATACATCATTCAGAGTACACACATAGTCCCACTACGGACGAAGCCAAAAGAAAAGAAGATAACCCAACTGCTAGATCCCTGATCGTCCCAACTGGGCTCCACTACTGATCAGCAATAAACAAAACATATCAACAACCAAGGTCTTCGTAGAGCTCCCATCTGAGCTCGGTTGCATCGCCTGCACTGGTATCATCGGCACCTGCAACTGTTGTGATAGTATCTGGTGAGTCACGAGGACTCAGCAATCTCAAAACCCGCGAGATCAAGACTATTTAAGCTTAAGGGTAGGAAGTGGTAATGAGGTGGAGTAGTAGCAGCCACTAAGCATATATGGTGGCTAACATACGCAAATAAGAGCGAGAAGAGAGCAAAAGGAACGGTCGTGAAGCTAGCAATGATCAAGAAGTGATCCTGAACTCCTACTTACGTCAAACATAACCCAAAAACCGTGTTCACTTCCCGGACTCCGCCGAGAAGAGACCATCACGGCTACACACGCGGTTGATGCGTTTTAATTCGGATCTGGTGGCAAGTTATGTACAACCGGACATTAACAAATTCCCATCTGCCTATAACCGCAGGCACGGCTTTCGAAAGATTATACCCTGCAGGGGTGTCCCAACTTAGCCCATGATAAGCTCTCGCGATCAACAAAGGAATGGACCTTCTCCCAGGAAGACCCAATCAGGCTTGGAATCCCGGTTTACAAGACATTTCGACAATGGTAAAACAAGACCAGCAAAGCCGCCCGATGCACCGACAAATCCCGATAGGAGCTGCACATATCTCGTTCTCAGGGCAACACCGGATGAGACTAGCTACGAGTAAAACCAGCCCTCAAGTTTCCCCGAGGTGGCCCCGCAGGCAGCTCAGTTCGGACCAACACTCGAAGGAGCACTGGCCCGGGGGGGGGGGGTTAAAATAAAGATGACCCTTGAGTCCGCAGAACCCAAGGGAAAAAGGCTTAGGTGGCAAATGGTAAAACCAAGGTTGGGCCTTGCTGGAGGAGTTTTATTCAAAGCGAACTGTCAAGGGAGTCCCATAAATCACCCAACCGCGTAAGGAACGCAAAATCTGGGAACATAACACTGGTATGACGAAAACTAGGGCGGCAAGAGTGGAACAAAACACCAGGCATAAGGCCGAGTCTTCCACCCTTTACCAAGTATATAGATGCATTAATTAAATAAGAGATATTGTGATATCCCAACATAATCCTGTCCATCATGGAGCAATCTTCAACTTCACCTGCAACTAACAATGCTATAAGAGGGGCTGAGCAAAGCGGTAACATAGCCAAACAACGGTTTGCTAGGAAGGGTGAAAAGGTTAGAGGCTGACATGGCAATTTGGGAGGCATGGTAAACAAGTGATAGGTAACGCAGCATAGCGATAGAACGAAGCAACTAGCAAGCAAAGATAGAAGTGATATCGAGGGTAATGGTCATCTTGCCTGAAATCCCGCAAGGAAGAAGAACGAGTCCATGAAGAAGACAAACAGACGTAGTCGAACGAATCCTCACAACTTCGGAACGAAACCGGAGCTAATGAGAGAAGCAAACCCGGAAAGAAGAAAACAATATGGTAAACACACAAGCATAAACATGGCATGATGCACAGACAAGTATGATGCATGGCCGGTTTAATGAGGCATGGCATGGCAAAGTGCAACAAACAATACTACAAATTAAGTGGAGCTCAATATGCAACGAGTTGCATATTGACGGAACACCACATCAATTATTTTTTTCTCTTGTGTTAGGAACACAACAATATTAAATGTTAGTAAACATGGCAAAAGGGGTGAAGCATAATAAAACTACCTAGCTAGGCAATTTAAATGAGGCCGGAAGCAAGAAACAACAATTCCGGAAAAACCCCATATGTCATTTAGCAATTTAATGCAAACACAATTTTAAGAATTTAAATGTTGTTATCATGATGCGGATGACATAATCAAGTTTATGCAATTTTAATGAAAACGTTGACATCTAATATGATAGGGAGCATTTGGTCACCATGGCGGAACAAAAGGGTGCCACGGCGGCGAAACCAAAATGGTGCCACGGCAACATATCCGAAAATGATGCCACGACAACATATCGGTTCCGGTAGCTCACGGAGATACCGGTGCTAAAGAAGACGTGCGGATGTGAGTGTGTCCTGCAAGGATGGTGGGGTGATCCCGGATTCCGGGTTCCCACGGGAAGGCGGCATGGAAACGAGTGACAATTCGGACACGGTGCAAACATAATGTACATCTCATACATGCAAGGGCATCTCAACGCGGTCGTCTCGGGTTATACCTTTGAAGTGAGCGTTTCCGGGCGGAACGAGTTCGGAGCGGTGTAGAGGAAGTAGGCGTTCACGGGACGTCGTGGAAGTAGTTGTTCGCGGCGACGGTAGTGGAAGTAGTTGTTCATGTCCCATGATTTTTCGGGGTCCACGGGGTCTTCGAGGGTCGACGGTAGTGGTACACGGTTCGAAGTCGTACACGTTCCGTAGATGAACTTGGCGTATCCGAAGGGGTACTTGCCGGATCCACAACATTGTGACCGTTCGTGGCAGGGGAACTTGATGTTCACGGGGTCCCAAAGACGTCGTGGTACTTGGCACTTGCGGTGTGTTGCTTGGGGAACTAGGGGAACTTGGCAGGTTCCACACGGAGATGCATCGATGGTGCTCAGAGGTAGCAATGGGTGGCTACCCAAACAGGGCGCAGGAGGTGAAACAGGCATTGAGGCAGGGCGACGGGAGCTGGCGGGGACGCGGGGATGCGGATGACGCGTGGAGGCGCAGCACAGGAGGAGAAGCAGGGCGTGGTGGAGGAGCTGCAGGAGATGAACGGCGAAGGACGAGCTCGCTCCGGTGCTGCGGCGCCCGAGACGGGAGGGGCAACGACCTGGGGCAGCGCGGCGAGGCGAAGCCCAGCGGCAACGAGCGGGCTCTGGTGGCCGGCGGGAGGTGAGGAGGCGGCGTGGCCGCAGGTGAGGGAGGAGGCGGTGGCGGCCGGCTCCGAGGCGGACGGGCGCGGGGTCAGGCGCTGGAGTCTCAGGCGTGGCATTGGCGGCAAGGCGATGGAGGGGAGGAGGCAGCAAGGCGACGCCATGGCCTGAGGGCCGCCGGAGTTGGCCGCGCTCAGGGATGAGATGAGGCGGTTGGGCATGCGGGGAGGAGATGGGGGCCTGGCGCTGGGAGGAAGAGAGGCTCCAGAGGCGGCGAGGAGGAGGTTGGGCGCAGGGCCGGCAGGGGCGTCACGGAGGAGGGAGGAGCAGTCGAGCGAAGGGGGCGCGCCCTGGCGATGCGGTCGGGAGAACGAAGGGAGAGATGCGATCGAGAGGAGGGAGATGGATCAAGGGGATCGGGCAGAGCTGCGGCTCGGGTTAGAGTGGGGGGGGGCGGCTGGGCCTTTGGTCGGCTAGGTCAGGCCGCAGGTGGGCCTTAAGCGGGCTTCGGCCATGGATGCTAGATGGGCTGCGGCAGGGCTCTCTCTCTCTCACTAAAAAAGAAAAGAAAGAAAAAAACAGAGATTAAGAAAGAAAAGAAAGAGGGGGTTAGTGAAAGAAAATGCGCAAGGGGATAATTTCCTTGGACTCACAAAAATATGCTCGTACCAAGAAAAATAGAAAGAGGCATGATTGAAAGATTAAATTCAAACTCATTTGATTTTAATTCAAATGGGTGAATAGGAAGTGGAGGTTTGGAAGGCCCAAAAATGTTCGGATTTTTGGTGGAGCTCCGGAAAATGATGAAATAATTATTGGCAAGGTTGGAGACCAAACTTGAAGCAGAAAAGGAACGAAATTATTTTGCAAGTGTGTTTTGGTGATTTCCGAAATAAAGAAATATTTAATATAGCTCCCTAATATTGGAGGATATGTTATAAAGAGAAGTCACCATGTGAATTCCCTCGATTTAAATGGACCGAAGATCCATACGATTTATTTAGCTGAGTTTTAAAAAATAAAGATATGATGGCATGATGACACGATGCAATGCAAGAGCTGACATGATGCAATGCAACAAGCAAATAAAACACACGGCGAAACTCGGAACATCTGGAAGTCTTTTGGAGCGTCGGTCTCGGGGCGTTACACTAACCAAGCTTCACCTCATCCTGCGAGCCACCGCGCCCGTGGGCGGGGGAGATGGCGTACTAAGCAAGCTTCTCCTTGTTCTGCGAGTTGACGGGATACATTAAAAGTACTCCAATGTATAGAGCCTTGCCTCTAAGGTAGGCCCCACATGGTTTGCCTCTTTTTTTAACATAACACGTCAAGTCACAATTTGTTTGTTCACCCGTGGTAGACGATCCTCCCTCCACCAAGTGGACAACCAGTACACGTGTCAAATTACCACATGGGCTGCCTTTTTTGTACAGAAAAGAGCTCCACCGTGTACCTGCACAGGTGTGGTTGGGAAAGAGACGGGAGTACTTGCACCGTGCGTGCACCTCTTCTCTTCGTGCATGCCCCCCACCTACGTGGGTGTGTGTGAGAGAGATACAAACCTAGACATAATGCACCGTCCATCCCCATGCCTCCGCCCAGTCCAACCA
Organism: Triticum aestivum; assembly: GCF_018294505.1. Lineage (NCBI taxonomy): Eukaryota > Viridiplantae > Streptophyta > Magnoliopsida > Poales > Poaceae > Triticum > Triticum aestivum. Next base: position 598,981,496 of record NC_057795.1, on the reverse strand, counting down.
CCAGTCACCACCACGCCCCACTCCTCCTCACCTTATCTCTCATCTTTCTCCCTCCATTTTTATATACTACAAGGGGCCACTATCAAAATTACAATTTGCAGATATACAAGGCCACTAACACTAATCAATGCAATATTAATGGTGTTTGCCTCGTGGTACTAGCAAAGGAGGACGTTAATTATCCCTTGCATGCATGCGGGAGTTTGTAAAAAATGCATCTTGATGTTCCGTGCAATGCACGGGCATCTTGCTAGTCCATGAAAACAACACATGGCAAAATTGCACGGCGAACGAGGGATTTGAATCTGTTAGGAGGGGCTGTTTGGATCTTGCCCGGGGTAGCCAAAATATTGGCGACCCTTTTGTCTACCGGTGCCTTTGCCACCGATGAACGAGGAATGGCTCGTGTGCTCATGCTATCATGCATCCTCCAGTGCGCACGTTGGAGACGAGCTCGCACGAGCTGTGATTTTTTGTCCCACAACGCCGCCCGAGCCGCCCGCAGACCGACCGGCGACCCGCAAATTACGCCATCCAACCGTAGCCGCACACATTATGACAACAACTCAACCAACCGGACGAAATTCATGCAAACACGTAGACAAACTGATATTTCATATAAACATGACGGATTTCATTACATTCAAATGAACTACGCGGTGCTAGTTCTGGATAGCACATGTATATAATACCTGGTCTAAATGGTCGCCCGCCGATTGATTTGTGTTCCTCATGTCCTGCAGCACGATCACCGGACTGCCGGGAGTCCTGGAGGTATATGCTTCAGCGCAAAGGGCGGCTCGCTTCCCCACTGCCCAACTGATATCATTGGCTGGTGCCGAAGATGATGGTGGCCGGCACCGGTTCGACTTCATCACCGGCCACTACTTCGCCATGGCCGACACCGGCTCGAGTTCAATCTAACATTCCCCTCTTCCGTGGAGCCCATGCGGGGTCGACGAAGGTCCTCGGAACAAAACGATCCAGCAAGACACCTGCTGTGTACGCCGGCGTCGCCTCCGCAGTGGCTTTCATGGGACCCAAGCGGCAGCGTCCTCCCGTGTTCTACTTCTCCTAGATGATGGCGGCGGACGCGGAGGCGCTGGCCACCGACTTGTCGCTCTCCGCGCACCTAGCTTCTATTGCTGCTTGCATGGCGCGGCCACCGACATGGGAGTATCGGCCACAGAAATGGGAGACGCGGTACGAGGCGGCGGCATGGATGGCAGCAATGACACCAGTGTGCCGCTCCTTGTCGAGCTGGCCTGGAGTGGCGAGTTGCTGAACCGCGTGCCGGCTTGGGGCGGCAACTGGCTCCGTCCGGCGAGGGGAGGGAGGTGGATCAGCGAGCTACATAGCTCATATCCGGCGGGCTACCCAGCCGGCTTGGATGCGGAATAACTACTCTTCGTAAGCCACAGTAAGAGTGGACAAAATGGTGGAGGAGATAGGGGAGCGGCGGAGGTGTGTGATTCTTGGCTGGCGTTTGGCCTCATTTAGATAGGATATTAAATAGACGGCGGACGGGAGGAGCTCGGCCGGCGTTGCGTTTAACGCCGGCCCGGTCATGAACGGACGTGTGTCCAGAGTGGGTTTCTCGGCTTCCACACGGGCGGGTTTCATGGAGGTGTTTGAATGCGGCACGGAGGCGTGTTCAGCCTAGCGTGCCGCGAGTGGCGCCCTTAACTCTGACCTAGGACACCGTGCCGTTCTTCCACTGACGTGTGGGCTCTTTGGGTGCATGGCCTGCATATCAGTGACCCAACACAGGCAGCACACAGCAGAGGAACCTTTGGTGGGCCAGGGCGGTCAGAAGCGGGCATTTCATACACTGATGATTATTCATTGAGTGTGACATCATATTTTTCATGTAGATAAGCCTACTATGTTGATATCCCGTTCGATACATTGTGATTCATAAAGACCGCTACAAACATCAATGTTCTACTTATCACAGATAAGATTGATTAATACCCGTAACAATCCATGTCCTTAACAAAGGGTGCATGCACGTATAGGTTGAGCGTGTGTCTTGCGTCGTGTGATATGTGCATGCAGGCGTGCGAGTGTTGCGTGCGTCCAAGGGTACGTTTCAGTGTTGCATGCATGGGTGCGTACGTGTGTGTGTTCGTGAGTGCATGTGTACGTGTCAGTGTTGCACGCCAGCATGCGTGCATGTGTACGTTGTGTGTACGTGTCAGTGTTGCACGCCTGCATGCGTGCTTGTCTTGCGTGCGTGCATGTGTACATGCGAGGTGAGGCTACACATCAGTCGACTAACGTTTTCATCTCTGGTCATTAGATTTTCCAGGCGTTGGATACGAAATCAAGGGCCTCCAGTTTATCATCAAACTCCACCCCTGAGCCGCCAGCCCCCGCCGCCCGCGGCCGGCCCGCCCTCCCCGAAACCACTCCCCACCACCGGTCCGCCGCCACACCGGCCATCCCTCTAGCCCCCCCCCCCCCCGCACGAGCTTTTTCTCCGGCGATCCCCACCCCACTGCCCAATGAACGCCCCCCCAACCACCGGTGACTGCCAACCAGAGGTCTCACGACTTCGAATACCCACCGACCACTAATTTATTACCATTTCTGTCCTTCATATACGCGCTGACGGGTGGGCCCTATGGTAATGTGCGCTGCTGAATGTGGACCATTTGACTGGTCAATTGATCGTGTTATCAACAAATTACGGAGCTGTATGGTGAGCCAGTGACCGTATGATCACCCTAAAATGTACTCCTATTTTATTAACACAGTACAGACTCAAACTACCATTTCTTTCTTTCATATACGGGCTGACAGGTGGGCCCCACGGTTACGCGCCCCGATGGTGCAACACTAGTTGCGCCGCGTGGAACGTTTGACTGGTCAATTGATTGTGTCATCAACAAAATACGGAGTTGTATGGGTGAGCCAGTGACCGTATAATCATGACATGTATTTGTTTAACACGGTACAGACGCAAGGGCTCATATATACGCGCAAGCACTCACCGCTATAAGCGCACACACGCGAACCCTACCCCTATGAGCACCTTCGAGAGAGTGGGCCAGCATATATGATCTTGAGATTTTACGAAGTCACCATAGGTGCCTCGTAGTCGAGTGGAACGTCTCCTCCCACTGAACGTACATCACCGGAAAATACTGAAATTAACACAAGATAAATGCGAGCACTGGGACTTTAACCTTGGTGGGCTCGAGAAACCACTGTCCTCCTAACCATCCAACCACATGTTGGTTAGCACGACAAAATGTATGTGGTGACCGTGATGAGCTTATTCTGAAGTCCAGTGACCATATCGTGCTTTCGCTTCAAATACAATGACCGTAAGTGTCATCAACAAAATACGGAGCACGCATCAAATGCAAAGTCCGTCAGTGTCATCAACAAAATATGGAGACGTATCGTGAGCTAGATACCGTTGTACTATTGTATATGCTTATTTTCTTAGTGGCGATTGCGTGTGTGGTGTGGTGGGCACATCATTTCTAGTTGTGGTGGGTCAACATGAAGACTCATGGGTCGGTTCCATCCTGCGCCACATATAGGTTGGACCGAGACGTGTTATACGAAGACCCATGTGGAGGACTCGGCGTACAACACGAAGCTACCAGAGTCGCGGAGGACTCTATCCCCACTGGTGATAAGCCGACTATATATGATTTGTAACCCTAGGCCCTTAGTATGTTATACAAGCTTGGGGGCTAGTTCGTCGATAGTATACACACACGCACAATGCCTGGTATTCACGTGTACTTTGTACACACCCCTATCACTAATATACAGTACCAGGAGTAGGCTCTTTCTTCAACTGCAAGGGTCCGATCCGAACTAGGGTAAAACTTTGCCTCGTATTACCATCCAGCCTAACAGCCAGGGATATCCTACCGAATGATATGATGAAATCATATCTGCCAACTACTAAGAGAGAGGTGTGTCGGGGGGGGGGGGCAATGTGTGCGAGAGAGGCCTAAAGATAATGTGCGTGCGGGAGATACGTAGGCACATATATGTGCGTATAGACGGCTAGTAGAGACCGTGCGTGTGTATATATGCATGTGAGAGAAATAGTGTTTTCCAACTGAGATTAGTGAAAAGAGTGGTACATAGTAGTCAGAAAGAGAGAGAGAGAGAAACAGAGAGAGCATGTGCGTGAGACACCCCGACACCCTGAGAGAGATTGTGAGCATGTGTGAAAGAGAAATGCCGATGCATATAAAGTGTGTGCACTTATGCGTTAGATAGAGAGATATATAACGTGTTTGTGAGAACAGGGCGAGGCATAGTGCATCTACGTGTAAAAGGCGGTTCTACGCATTAAATTAAAATATAAATTGCATTCTTATTTTTGGATGAGATCATGAATTTTGCAAATTGCGTATGGACGAAAATCGGTCTATCAGACACCCATACTCTATTGAATTCTAGCATGTGCATGTGTTTATTTCATATTATCGATCCATAGAGTGAGAGCGGTTTGAAATACAGGCAATGGATGCTTTTGCAATTCATATATAAACATTAATTAGTGCACTCCATGTTGTTAGTGTGAAGCACTTTATACATTTGTCACTTGCATGGATACATTCCAAATTGCTAGCTACGAAATAGAATACATGTCGAATTCAACATAAAGGGGGTTTCGAAGATTCGAATTCATAGGAAGTGCATTCATCTATTTGAACCCGAGATAATGGCATTTGTAAATCAGATGTAAAAGGGGGCATCAATCTTTGTTGTGAGTTTGAACATGCTATATATATTCATACGCATATCTAACTTTTTTTGCAACCAAGGAGATTATATCTGGAACCATGCATGAACTGAGGTAAGTTGCATATTTTTTAATATATACTCATGTACAATGTATATTCAAATGTACCCCCTCCATTCCAAAATAATCGTAGCTTTAGGATTTTCAAGAGTAAAGATTTGTGAAGTTTGACAAATCCTGAAAGTTCAATTCAAGAGAACCGAAAACGTTAATGCTTCTGCTCCCAAATATTGAACGAAGCGCCAAATAGGCCTCTGGTCACCCGAAACCGCGCGAGACTAATGTTTTGGTGGTAGGAAATTACTGTCCTGACTCTGGCCCGTGTAGCCTATCGGCCCGATGTCCAAAGGTCTAAACCGGGGTAGGTTTGTAACTTCACCAAGACGCCAGTCTCAACCGCCTCCGAGAAGCATTCATACGCCGTGGGCGCCTAAACACCCATGCGCTCGGCCGAAATCTATCCCTCCCACATTTGGGACACCTGACATGACTGTCGTACCCCCAACCAGCAATATGTCCGAAATTTTAGATGGGGGCAAAGTTTGTAACTTTCCCCAAATTTCAAACAAGTGCGTCTCAAACCGAAACAATGTTCCCCCTTAGTTCCCCACCTCCCTCCATTTCCCCATTCATACTCCGTGGGCGCGAAAATGCCCTCTCCACCAGCCACGAAACCCCAGCCTCCTCCGTCCTCCACCCCATAGCGGCCAATCCATCGCCGCCCTCCTCCATCACGCCAGAGCCGGTACCCCGACGTCATCGTCCAACGCAACCGCAACTGCAATTCCCTCAAGGACTTAGCAACTGAAGCAGAGGCAGAGCTGCCTCCATGACACCGACGCCGGCGTGCGCCATGCCAAAACCACTCCGACGACGCCGTCCTGCGCCTCACTACTGCGGCTCCACTGTCGCAACCGTCCACCGCACCGGAGCTGTTCTCGCTACGGCGTCGTCCGCCGCCTCGGATCTGCTTCCCCGCCGCCGACAGACGGCCACCGCACCACACTCAACAACTTGGCCCTGGGTTCGTCCAAGGCTGCACCGTCCTCCACAACTTCTGGTTTCCGGCGAACAACAAGAAGATTGTCGGAAAAATAGAAGGAGGACACAACACTGCCAGCAGAAAGAGGTACTCCTCTTCCCTTATTCATGCAAATCTTACGTCTCCGCTCACACCGTATTCATCCCACAAAAGAAACTAGTTGAGCGCTTCTTACTGCATCTTCTTCGTGATACTAAATGCACAAGGTTTCCTCCCTTTTACTATTTCACCTTTGCTAGAGGTCAGTAGCCCGCCTGGATTTCAATTCAGGGAGAGCCGAACCGCAATTAAAAGAAGTAGCACCCGCTTAGGCACGTGAAGCACCTAGTCTGCCTTTCCCCGGGGAAGCGGCACATCGGTGTCTATCATAGGGGTGTGGGGCGCAGGAGCTGCTTGCGCCCGATCTGGAGGTCGGTGGGGCTTGAGTGGATGGCCAGGGGGCGGTGCCAAGCACGGCGGTGCGTTGAGGTTGAAGGGAGGGCGCATGCAAGGGAGGAATACTGGGCCGGTGGTCACTGGCATTTCGAGGAAGATCGTCAACACTCACTGGCTGGAGGTAGATGAAGGCGATCTGGCCGTTCTTTCTACATCGGATGGTGCAGAAAAAATGGACTGGCCTATTTGCTTTCAGTCGACTGTTATTTTCATAGAATCATGTAGTAATTTAGTGTGCCATGCATGTTGTAGAGCTATCATATGTCTCCCGTCATTTATTTCTCACCGACCTGCTATCTGCTACCTTTACACTATACTAATTGTGCACACACTTCACCCATACTCACACTATTTTTTTTATGCATGGGTATTTCAGACTCTGACGTAGTGTTGATGAATGCAGAAAAGAAAAGACAGAAGTCGCTCCAGTGTAATTCAAAGATAAGCACTAAGCGTTTCAGCGCTCTAATGGGTGCAGTGTCAGCAGTTGGAGACAGTAAACATAGCTCTGCAGTTGATGATCTCAATTGCCACACACAACCATCCCAGGTGCTTGCTTTAACTTCACGCTGTCAAATGTGGTTGCATGTTGCATATGGTGTCTAGCTTGTATTGCTTCCAATTTGGTTAAATTGCATCTGCTTACTTTACACATTATACCTTTGATAATGACATGCCTTCCTGTTTTTGATACATACTACATATGTCTATTAACCATGTTCGTACATCAAACTAATGCTCTTTTGTATCCCTCGTCAATCACTTATGATGAGACAGTCACCCGAGTGGGTTACTATGAGACGCCCTACTCGTTTAAAGAGTGCAGTGTCATCCTCCCCACATGATTCTCAAGAAACAACAAGGCTAAATGAAGATAGTCAACATAGCTCTCTAGTTGATCACCGCAATTCCCCCACACCACCATCGCAGGTGCTTGCTCTTACTTGGCAGTGTGATATGTGGTTGCATGTTGCATATGGTGTCTACCTTGTAATGCTTCTAATTAGGGTAAATTGCATCTGCTTAGTTAACACATTGTACCTGTGAATATGACATGCCTTCCTATTTTTGGTACATACTACGTCTTTTTATTAACCATGTTCTTACATCAAACTACTTTTCCTGTGTATCCCTCATCAATGCTCCTAATTTGTTAAATTGCATCTCCTTAGCTTACACATTATACATGTGAATATGACACGCCTGCCTATTTTTGGTACATACTACATCTGCCTATCACACCATGTTCTTACATCAAACTACTGTTCTTGTGTATCCTGCATCTATCGCTTATGATGAGACGGTCACACTCGTGGGTTAATATGAGATGCAATACTCTTATAAAGAATGCAATTTCATCCTCTCCACATGATTCTCAAGAAACAGCAAGCCTAAATGAAGATATTGAACGTAGCTTTGTACCTGAAGACCGCACTTCCCCTACACCAGCATCACAGGTGCTTTCTCTAACTTCGCAGTGTGATATGTGGTTGCATGTTGCATACGGTGTCTAGCTTGTAATGCTTCTAATTAGGGTAAATTGCATCTGCTTAGTTTACACACTATACCTGTGAATATGACATGCCTTCCTATTTTTGGTACACACTACATCTATGTGTTAACCTTGTTCTTACATGAAACTACCTCTCTTGTGTATCCTGCATCAATCACTTACGATGAGTCGCCATTATTCGTTGCATATTGCATATTATTTCTAGCCTGTTGCCATGTATTGCTTCTAATTTGGTCAAATACATTTGTTAGGGCACCCTTTTAATTTGGCAGAGTGATATTGGTTTCATCTTTCATATGGTTTCTAGCTTGCACCGATTCTAACAAGTTCAAGCACCTTGTGCTTAGTTTACACTTTATACATCATACATTTCAATATGTCACGTCGTCCTGTTTTTCATACATATTCCATCCTCCTATCATGCGGCTGCCTTACATGAAAGTAGTGTTCGTCAGTATCATGCATCAATGAGTTCTGAAGAGCAAATTTTATTCCTTTTTCTTGTGGGTTTGACTTGACAAGGCAAAATCAAGAAAGAGGAAGGAAAAGAGTAAGGAAGGCAATGATGGTGGTCCTCTGCAGCAACATAAACAGAGAATCTGTACCGATTCTCCTTGTACTGATAGTGCATTACAAGGTCCAAGTCTCCGCTCCCCTACTCCACCATCCAAGGTGCTTGCTCTCACTTGCCAGTGTGATATCTGGTTGCATGTTGCATATGGTGTCTAGCTCGTATTGCTCCTAATTAGTGTAAACTGCATGTTCTTAGCTTACACATGATACATGTGAATATGACACGCTTTCCTGTTTTTGGTACATACTATATCTTTCTATCACACCATGTTCTTACATGAAACTACTCTTCTTGTGTATCCTGCATCAGTCACTTATGATGGGACACCTTTAAGTTGGCACTGTGATATTGCTTTGCATCTTGAATATGATTTCTAGCATGTATTGCTTCTAGTTTGATGAACGCCGCCTATGACGAGACAGTTTTAACTTGGCAGAGTGATATCGATTGCACCTTCCATATGGTGTCTTGCAGTGTTTCTAATTTGTTGAAGTGCCTTCTGCTTAGTTACCACATCATAGGTGTAAATATGTCAAGCCGTCCATTTTTTCTTACATATTCCATCCTCGTATCATGACTTTGCCTTTCATCAGAGTAGTGTTCGTCAGTATCATGCATGAATGAGTTGTGAAGAGCGAATGATATTCCTTTTTCTTGTCGGTATGAACTCACAATGTAAAATCAATAAAGCTGAAGGAAATTGGCAAGGCATTGGATGATGGTGGTCCTTCCGAGCAACTGAAACGGAGGTTCTCTACATATTCTACTCCGCCATCCTCCCAACAAGATTCGCAAGACAACACAAGGCTAGACAGTCAACGTAGCTATGTAGATGATGAGCACATCTCCCCTACTCCACCATCACATGTGCTTGCTCTATCTTGGCACTATTATATGTGGTTGCATGTTGCGTATGATGTCTAGCTTGTATTGATTCTAACTTTGTTGAATTACATCTGCTTAGTTTACACATAATGCCTGTGAATATGACATGTGTTCCTGTTTCTACATCAGACTACTATTCTTGCATATCCCGCATCAGTCACTTATGATAAGGCACCTTTAAGTCGCCAATGTGATATTGGTTGTGTCTTGCATATGATTTCTAGCATGTACTGCTTCTAATTTGTTGAAACGCCATACAGTTTGAACTTGGCAGAGTGATATTGGTTGCATCTTTCATATGGTGTCTAGCTTGCAGTGCTTCTAATTTGTTGAAATGCCTTATGCTTAGTTACGACATCATAGGTGTGAATATGTCACACCATCCTGTTTTTCATACATATTCCATCCTCGCATCATGTGTTTGCCTTTCATCCGAGTACTGTTTGTCAGTATCATGCATGAATGAGTTCTGAAGAGCGAATTTTATTCCTTTTTCTTATCGGTTTGACTTCACAATACAAAATTATTACAGCTGAAGGAAATTAGTCCGCCAGTGGATGATGGTGGTCCTTTGGAGCAACTCAAACAGGGGGTCTCTACAGATTCTACTCTGCCATCCTCCCAACAAGATTCGCAAGACAACACAAGGCTGACAGTCAATGTAGCTATGTAGATGATGAGCACATCTCCCCTGCTCCACCATCACAGGTGCTTGCTCTAACTTGGCACTATTATATGTGGTTGCATGTTGCGTATGATGTCTAGCTTGTATTGCTTCTAACTTGAATTGCATCTGCTTACTTTACATATAATGCCTGTGAATATGACACGTTTTCATGTTTCTAGAACATACATGTACATGATGAGCACATCTCCCCTACTCCACCATCACAGGTACTTGCTCTTACTTGGAACTGTTATATGTGGTTGCGTTTTCCGTATGATGTCTAGTTTGTATTGCTTCTGATTATGTTGAATGGCATCTGCGTAGCTTACAACTTGTACCTGCAATGATCACTTACCCATAAGACACATTTAACTTGGGACTGTGATGTAGGTTGCATCTTGCATTGTCTTCTAGCTTGCACTGCTTCTAATTTCTTGAAATGGCACTTACAATGAGACACTTTTTACCTGATAGAGTGATATTGGTTGCATGTTCATATGGTGCCTAGCTTTCATTTCTTCTAATTTTGTTGAAATGCCTTCTGCTTACTGTTTTTTCATACATATTCCATCCTCCTATCATACGTGTGAATATGAAACGTTGTCTTTTTTTGTATATATTCCATCTCCTATCCCGCGCTTGCCTTACATCAAAGTAGTGTTCGTCTGTATCATGCATCAACCAGTTATGCAGAGCTAATTTTATTCATCTTCTTGTGGTTTTGACTTCATAAGGCAATATCAGAAAATAGGAAGGAAAAGAGTAAGTTAGGGGATGTTGGTGGTCCTCCGCACCGATGCAAACAGAGACTCTCTAGATTTGCCACTGCTACTGCTAATGAAGTTGAAGTCCCAAGTCTACATGATGAGTTCATCTCCCGTACTCCACCATCGCAGGTGCTTGCTCTAAGTTGTCAGTGTGATAATTGGTTTCATGTTGCATATGTTGTCTAGCCTGTATTTCTTCTATTTTGATTAAATTGCACCTGCTGAGTTTATACGTTATACATGTCTAGAATACACTACATCTATCCATCATACCATATTCTTACATCAAAGTACTATTGTTGTGTATCCCGCATCGGTCACTCATGATTTGACGCTTTTAACATGGCAGTTTGATAGTGGTTGCATCTTGCATTGATTTCTATGTTGTACTGCTTCTAATTTTTCGAATTGCCACTTATGACAAGACACTTTTAACTTGGCAGAGTAATATTGGTTGCATCTTTCATATGGTGTCTAGCTTGCATTACTTCTATTTTCTTGAAAATCCTTCTGCTTAGGTTGCACATCGTAGCTGTGAATATGTCATGCCGTCCTGTTTTTCTTACATATTCCATCCTCATACGGTTGTCTTACATCAAAGTATTGCTTGTCTGTATCATGAATCAATGAGTTCTGAAGAGTGATTTTATTCTTTTGTATTGTGGGTACAGCTTGACATGACAACGTAAAAAAACAGCAAGGAAAATAATATAGTAGGGAGTGCTGTTACTCGTCGAGTGAAACAGAAAATGATCTACCATCGAGATTCTGCTGGTACTTATATATAGTGCAGTAGAAGGTCCAAGTCCACCGGCTATATCTAAAAACATAGTATCACTGCTCCACCAGCTGCAGCATCTGCTTCAACTATACCAGCATCTCAACTAGTTACTCGTTCGTCGGAACTGGTCAGTTCCCAAGCCGCCTTCACACCTAACACTACTTCCGAAGCACTGCTAACACAACAGGACTTGGCAAGATCAGATGAACCTCATGAGCATCAACACCAAGATGGTACCTGACCGAGTCAAGTTGCAGTTGCATGCTCCTTTATATGTACTCTCACAGTTTGATGTACACTAACACTTTCCATATTCGTTGTTGAACTAGCACCATGGCGGAAGCGAAAACAGACATCAGGGATAATGCTTGATAGATTAACAAAATCTAAAGGAGGAAGAATGGAGATCCATTTTGAGGCAGGTTTAAAAAGGCCACGTGATGCTACGGAGTCAGCCAAGTTAGTATCAGAGGCAGCCGTTGCCGTTAGGTGTCATGCACGTATCCTCCCAACGTGGATCTGGTACAGGAATGAGAAAGACAATACCCAGTTTAACACCTTCCTTGACCATTTATCCGTAAGTAATGTTATTCATAGCAATTAGTAATATTGTCTTGCTCTGTCCCATACTTTCTAGCTTCCTCCTAATAAGACTCACATTCTTTTTTCAGTAGATGAGGTTCAAGTTGGATCCGAAAGATGATGAAACTAAACAAACATGCACTCATATTTTTCAGTCTGCTCTGCGACAGTATCGGTACCACCTTAGAAAATCTCACTTTGAAGGCAAGGCTAACAATGAAATCACCCAAACATCTCTAGTGGAATATATTACAGATGAAGACTAGACAACCCTCGTTAAACACTAGTCTGATCCAAAGTATCAGGTAGGCTATATGTATTTGATCAGGCCACATATTGAACTTGTATTTATGTATGTGCCTTACAAGTGCATCTTCTTCTAGGCTAACTGTTTGAAGAACAAAACCAACCGTTCTAAAGTGAAATTCCAACAGACAACAGGATCTCGTAGCTATATTGCACACTGCGAGGCCCTTGTAAATAGCTGCTAGTTCCTTCTTTTTTTGTGCCATATTATCGTATCTATATTGACTTGTTCCAAATACAGAGGAAAGCCCGTGTGGACCAAAAAGAACCTGAACCGAATGCAGTGCAAATCTTCAAGGATTGCCACACCAGCAAGATGAAGGGCATGAGCACACCAGTTCAAGCCGCTGTTATAAGTCCTTAGTCCTCCTGCCTTGAACTGAGTGGTACTCTGATGTATTCATTTAACTACTTGGTTTGCAGCCAATGTCAGTTACTCTATTCACTTTTATACACAGTTGTCTTAACGTATCATTTCACCTTACATGGTTTAAAAGAGATGAAGGATATTCTTTTGGTCTTGATCTGTAATCTAGTTGTTATGTTCATGTGCGCACACAATGATAAAATATCATGTTTGTTTTACATCTGTTTGCCCATGATATGAATGATGTCATACTATGTTCATCCTACTTTAAACCATGTCTCTTTATCCTGAGATGTCAACAAATGTGAGGAAATAGACAATACAGTAGGCATGCTACATGGACATATGTTCCAAAAGTGATTTTATTATGTAGTTGGCACTACAATACATGCTAATGTATTACCAAAATAAGTTATGTATAAATGTTTAACCTACTTTGTTTGTTTTTGTCTCATTAGTAACTTATCTGGTACACTAATCTACAAGTTCAAACTTTCAGGAAGTTATGGAACAAATGATTGAACATCCACAACCACCTGAAGGTGACAAGCCTACTACAGGCACAATGTCACCTCTTGCTGCAGTGCGTCAGTATCTCTCCACTAACAGTGCAAAAAGCACCTTCATGCATAAGTTTGGGTTGGTTGTCAAGGTAACCTCGTCCAATCCCTAATGGACGTTGTTTCGGAAACAAGAATAGTGGTTGAGAAATGTCGTCAAGATATGAATGGTTTTGAAACCAGACTATTAGACATTCGCTTCGTTGTTCAAGAGCAATGGCGGAAAAAAGGTTGAGATCGTGCTGCTCCATCAGATTCTACAGCCTGAAACATTAGCACTCAGGTCAAATGATCGGTGCTTCTATACACTTATGGTGCTTTTATCTGGAAGGACTGTAAACTTTATGCCAACAGGCCTTTTGTTGTATGGTTGGAATTTATTTTTTTGTGATACAACATTTATGATGCTGTCACAGGCTGCAATAATTACGACGCTATTTTTGTATAGTGTAGGTTTATCTTAGTAATGTATTCGGCTGAAAGCTTCATAGGAGCCCAACATGCCAACATTCGTCGGGCCCATTCCAATTGGGCTAAAAACGATTACGGGCCAAAATTGGCATGTAGCCCACTAAAAATATCTGGGCCTAAATCAGCATAAGCTTTCATATTTTTCTGGTAGGCCTATGCCCATTGTGGGCCTTTAACAGGCCTAAACATAATTTGGGCCCTTAGTAAAAATAGGCCGTTTACAGGTGTAAATATCTCGAGCCCATAAAAAACATGGGCCTTTAATAGAACGAAAGTGAGATTGGGCCCTGATTGTGCCGAATAACCCACTGGACTTAGTAGGCCGAAATGGTGACCCATTTACGATGCAGATCTTTGACAGACCGAAATTTGGACGGGCCGTAAATGCACCGACCTAATACACGGGCCTTTAACAGGCCGGAACTTCGGTCGGGCTAGATTATCGTCATTTTTATATGGGCCGTTTATGGGCCCGATATGACGTTGGGCCACATATGGCCCATGGTTTACGTCCGGCGTTAACAGGCCGAAAATGACAACAGGACGAAAGTGGCCCATATCTATAGTGGGCCTCTAACAGGGCGAATGTCAGACATGGCCGAATATGACCCAAATTCTTCAAGGTCATTTATGGGCCGAAAGTTTTGATGGCCTATAAATGGGCCCAAATGAAGCCAGACCTTTAACAAGCCGGAAATACACCGGGCCGTAATTCGGCCCAATTACTTAGCGGACTATTAACAAGCCAGAGGTGACCATGGGCCGCGTTGATGACATGTTTAGGATAGGCCATTGACGGGCCGATTTGATAGAGAATGTTGGGCCTTTAGCTGGGCCGACCCATTATGGTCTGTAGAATCTTGTGGGCCTTGAGCTGGGCCGACCCATTGTGGTCCGCAAAATCTTGTGGGCCTTTAGCTGGGCCGGCCCGTTATGGTCTGCTAAATCGTGTGGGCCTTGAGCTGGCTGGCCCATTATGGTCCGCTAAATTTTGTGGGCCTTTAGCTGGGCCGGCCCATTATGGTCCGCTAAATCTTATAGGCCTTCGGTTGGGCCGGCCCATTTAAACTTTGTGCACCACTTTTGGGCCGGTCCACGTGTCAACATATCATAGGCCCATCTCGACCATCGGATGAGTGACACCTGTGCCAATGCGGAGCTGACGCGTGGATCCGTCAGCCAATGAGAATTTTACACGTGGAAAATCGGCATTGGTCGTGGCTGTTAAGGGTTATCGGATCCAAAATCCGATCCGATAGCTTAACGGCGTTCCGTTACGGTGGATGCCACGTATAGGTCACCCTTGATGAAAGCACTTCTGTGACGCGCGATTTATCTTCAAGGAAGTGGACACTTCCGTGATGATAATTTTGGTAATGTCATGGAACACTTCTACGACAGCATAGGTACGACTATCTTGATTCTGTCATAAAATTTTCATGGATGTACATGCATGACAGAAAACGCGACCTACTGTGACAAACACGTATCATCACGGAAGTTTATTTTTTTGTAGTGTTAGAAGTCCGGATTCTGAAGAATTTCCAAGGTTACAAGCCTGGGCTCTGGAGCATCCTGTGTGTTTTAGGCTTAGCGCTTTATTCCATGTTCGGAGGACAAGAAGTGTCTTCCAGAATACGGGAGTCCGGTTCTCCGGGTTTGGGAACCCAAACATACTTTGTTCTCAACGTAGGAGAAGAGTCATTGTCAGCTTGTTCCTCCACGATTGCCACATGATGGGTGATCGGTGGAGATCTGATTTCTCTCTGATCGGGTTTAAGCCCGATCCGATCATAGTCGGTTGTGACCCCCAGGGCGGCGATGCGATCTAGCAGTTCGTTTAAGGCCGATACATATGCCGGATCCATCTTTTCAGAGTATTCAGGGCCGACGTGGAGGCGATTTTTGGCAATGAGTTGGGCTGCTTCTGGCTTGACGGTCGGGCGAGCGCCCATAATGAAGCTGCCGAGTCGAAGAGTTTTCACTAAAGCTAGGGATTCTCCGAAAGTGATGTTATTTTGATGACAAGGCGAGCCATCAATCCTTCTGTCAACGTCACAAAGGAACTCTCAATGAAAGCACCAATGTCAGTGTAAAAACAAGCAGATCTCGGGTAGGGGGTCCCGAACTCTGCGTCTGAGGGTCGAAGGTAACAAGGAGGCAGGGGACACGATGTTTTACTAAGGTTCAGGCCCTCGTAATGGAGGTAATACCCTACTTCCTGCTTGATTGACTTTGATGAGTATAGGGGTTACAAGAGTTGATCTACCTCGAGATCGTAATGGCTAAACCCTAGATGTCTAGCCTGTATGATTGTGATTGTCCCTAAAAACCCTCCGGTTTATATAGGCACCGGAGGGGGCTAGGGGTGTACAAAGTCAGTTTACAGAGGAAGAAAACTACACATACGGACGCCAAGCTTGCTGTCCATGCAAAGGAGAGTCCCATCCGGACATGGGAGAAGGCCTTCGGTTCTGTATCTTCACGGCCCGTCAGTCTGGCCCATGTCACATAGGCCGGCTATCCGAGGACCCCATAATCCAGGACTCCCTCACTCACATCTTAAGCAATATCTACATCACCAAGTTTCTACTATATGGTTGTGGAATACAAGGAAGGATGACCTCACTCAACATATACTTTGACAATGTCCATATATCAAATTTCATTTTGGTATCAAGTTACATGTTTGTCATTTTTGGATACACAAGTGCTCTTCCCTGCAAGACTAACCCATGTAGGAAGATGAACTCAAACTTCTAGTGGTGCTCTCTACTTTTGGTGGACTACATCAACCTTGAGCATCCAACACAAGTTCAACTACATGACGAAGATCAACACATCCCTAGGTATGCTATTCCATCTTAGAGAAGCTTTGATGCAAGTCATGAGTCCCACAAGATGTGAATACATCAAAGTTCTTAAACAAAAAATGGTAACCCCATTTTGAGCTTATACGAGGAGTATGACCTATGATCAAGTGACTTCACTTGACCCCTAAGTCAATATACTCTAACATAGGTGACTTTTACTACAAAAAAAGACACATCCGTGACATTTTGGGCCGAACGATTTTTTTTCCTGTCATACTTATGACACTTCTATGACGATAATTGTGACAAAACCCGGCATCATCATAGATGTGGTGGGCTCCTACTTCTATGACAAAAAATCATGACAGAAAATGGGCTTTTCATCCTGTGCGGGCCGGAGACGCAGCTGCATGACATTCTTTGGGCAGTCCATGACGGAAAAAAAACCATGGTAGAAGCGATGGCGAGGAAAATTTTGGTGAGTTCCTGGTTATGGTGGGTGGTCGGGGGCCGAGCGATGTGCGTTTCTCTCGTACACGTACGCACGTGTGCGAGGCGTTGGGCTCTAACTGAACCCGAGCGAGGCGTTGGGCTCTAACTGAACCCGAGCGATTGCACTACAGGCTACGCATTACTGAACCCGAGCGATCGATCGATGGCTGTTAACTGAACCCGATCACCAGCGATTCCTTCGCTACTGCTGCTAACTGAAGCTGATCGATGCTGCCTCTAGATGAACAGTGAGCGTTGCGGGAGGGGTGTTGGATGAAAAATGAGCGGTGGGGGTGGATGAACAGGACCCCATGGTGTTGCCTCTGGATGAACAGGACCCCGATCGATCGAGCCGGTTGGGGCTGGATGAACACGACCCCGTGGAGGGCTGGATGAACAGGAGGACCCCATGGAGGGCTGGATGAATAGTAGATGGTGGAGGGGTGGATGAACAGTAGCCCATGGAGGGGTGGTTGAACATGAGCCCGTGGAGAGGGGTGGTTGAACAATAGCCGGTGGAGTAGCGCACGATGGAGGCTGGATGAACAGGAGCCCGTGGATGAACAGTCGCAGATGGAGGGTGGAGGAGGTCGATGGTGGATGAACAATAGCCCGTGGAGGCTGGAGGAGGTCGATGATGGAGATGAATAGTATCCCGTGGAGTCCCGTTCTGCGGTACGCCACACCCCTCCCGATGAACAGGACCCCGTTTCGACCGTAGCGCTCCAAGACAAGTCCGTTTCCTCCGTTTTGTGGTACGCCACACCCCTCCCGATCAACAGGACCCCGTTTCGACCGTAGGAGGTCCAACACAAGTCCGTTTCCTCTGTTTTGCCGTAAGCCAGACCCCTCCCGATTAACAGGATCCCATTTCGAACGTGGCCGGTCGAACACAAGGCTGTTTCCTCCGTTCTGCGGTACGCCAGGCTTCATTTCCATCGCATGTTCCATCCAAGCCCTCCCGATGAACACGACGACGCATTCCGTTTCGACCCAGCCGGTTGGCTCCCCATGTACACGAGCCCTGGCCGTACGTATGCGCGAGTAGCCGTTCAAGACCCCGCCCGTATGTACATACGTGGCCGTATCTTCTTTCTAGCACACTGGCCTATGTACATATGTGTACATGCTGCGTGCGCGCCTCTACTACGACACATGCGCGCCTCTACATCCACCAGTATGTACGTACACGTTCACGACCAGAATGACAACGCTACGCATGCTTCGACTAGGTGGGTCCCGACTGTCAGGCACTTCCTTGCGTGCGAAGATGTAGATGGTGGGTGCCAGCAGTCAGGGGGGGGGGAACTGTTTTTTTCCAGACACACTTCCTTGAGTGCGAAGATGTATCTGGTGGGTCCCACAGTCAGGGGGGCGAATCGTTTTTTCCCTGGACGCACTTCCTTGCGTGCGAAGATGTAGCTGGTGGGTCCCAGTAGTCAGGGGGAAACGTATTTTTCACGAAATACAGTGGCCCGTCCGGTGGGTCCCAGCCGTCAGGTGGAGGAATCATTATTTTCTGCGTAATAAGGAGGCACTTCCTTGCTGTGGCCATGGACCCAGCTGTCAGCCTCTCCACGTACAGTCCACGTCCGATGGAAGTTGTTCCATGACCATGTTGACCACGCCGCGCCGAGAGCACCACGGCGGTGGACGACGGCCTCCTAGGAAGGGGACGACGCAGAGCCGGGGAAGACACGACAGTGGATGCCCACGCGGAGAGCAGTACGAGGGTTCACTGGTTCGGCTTTGGCGTGAGGCCGCCGTCGCCGCAAAATAACAGGGGGTGCGGGTGAGTGGAGGGATGGCCTGGCCAGCGGTGGGAGTAGTAGGGGGTGGTGAGGCCTCCGCGGTAGCACAACCGGCCACGAGAGGCAGGAGCAGGCGGCACGACCGGCGCTGCTTTGGGCGGCCGAAGCAAGAAGACCAGAGGTTGAAGAAGCACGACAGTCGTTGGATGGACATCGTACAGTCACTGCAGCTAGAATCGTTTATATTGACTTAGTTGATAAAGCCCTTGGTACCCGTCAACTTAGTAGGCCCACAGGCCAGCTTCCGAAATGGTACACCCCAAATGTCAGGGGGAGGAGTCATTTTTTGGGCGGGTGAAGCTAGAATATCCGAGATTGAAGAAGAAGCACGACATCCATTGGATGGACATCCAATGGCCACTCTGCTAGAACCGTGTGTTGAATATAAGTTGACAAAGGCTTGCATACGCATCAACTCTTTTTTTAGGGGACGCGTCTACTTAGTAAGGACACAAGTGTGTGGCAGAGAACTTATAGCCCATTTGAGATTTGTAAGAATGTGCAACCCATTTTTGAATTCTAATGGAATTTACTACAGCCCATTTACAGTTTGTTAAAAGTACAACCCATTTCAACCAACCGTTGAAAACAGAATTCAATAAAAATTTCCCACATTTTGATGGGATCCGAAATATTTATATGCCAAATTTCTAGTTAGATTAAATACAATTTCAATATAAATTTATATTACATAAAAATCCAATGAAACATTGTGCTCGCAAATTAATGGAATTAAAATTTTCAATATCCAAAAATAATATTTTATAAAGTAATTACGTGTTTGGTGCATTTTTTATAGTTACTGCTCAGTTTTTTATAATTACATCCCGTTTATTATTTATTAAAGCCCATTTTCTTGTTAAGCCTAATGCATCCCTCCTAGGAAAGATTTGCAGCCTAGCGGGGTGAAGAATAACAACTTGACCTTGCTTGGGTATTCCTAAAAAAAGTATAGCTGGGCTAGCCATTTTCAGCTTGAAAAAATGAATATCGGGGCTGGGTATCTGACCTGGGCTAGACAGGCCACAACACGCCCAGTTAATACCTACAACGATGTTTTCATTGTTGTTCAGAGGAGAAAAATTAATATCCGGGCTAAACATAAAAAAAATCTGCAGTGCTCATACCTCAAAAACATAAATACTGCTCGAGCTGCTTGGTCCCAGCCGTAGGCCTCTTCTTGTGCAATTCTCTCGTTTATTGACTACATAGGTTGACAATGGTGTGGGACCCGAATGTTAGGAATCCAGGAGGAAGCAAAAAAATTATAGTTTTATATAATAAGGAGGCACTTGCGTACGTGAGGCTATGGCCTTGGTGGGTCCCCATTATCATCCTCTCCAAGTAAAGTCATCTCCTCGCCCGCGCGCGCTTCCGCCCGAAATAGCCAGCGCCGCCCGCCCCGCTTCCCAGTGCAGGCGATTGCTCTGCCTTCAAATGACACAAGTGTCATCCGTCCATCCATCTGCTGCCCACAATAATGATATGCGGTTGCCGAGGCGGCTACTCCGGCGCCACACGTCCGTCCCTCCGCCGCCCACCATTGCTATATAAACTGTTGCGCCGGCCATAGCCGCAGTCATCCGCATCCGTTCCCTTTCTCCGGTCCACACCACTACTTCCCGCCATGGCTTCCTCGCGCTCCAGCGCTCTTCGGGACAAGCGGACGAGGGACCACAAGGAGATGGCAGCCATTGCTGCTGACCGGCTGGCCAGCAGGCAGCCGGAGGACGACGACGTCCCAATGGAGAACATGGTAGTCGACGATCCGGCGCCAGCCCCCTCCTCCGTGCCATCCTCGCCGGTGCATTCACCATGACCATCGGTGAGGCCCATGCCCAATATATGGACAGGTTAGGCAGATGCATGAGGAGCAGTTCCGGGAGGCGCAGGCCGCCGCCGCCTACAACCACCATCTCCTCTAGGAGCACCTGCAGGCGGAAGAGCAGATCGCCGCGGAGCGGGCGGAGTAGGAGGTGCTGCTCGACTCGTACTGCTCCGCCCGCGAGGGCTGCCTCAAACGCTGGCGGTACCACATGCGGGTGGCGGAGGCTGTGGCCGCCTATAAAGAGGACGATGAAGCGGGCGAAGCGCTGTTTGGCGAGACTGAGGATGAGGCAGAGGACAATGCCGGCTCCAACAAGTCCCTGCTCCACTGGCGTTAACAAGGCCCTGCTCTGCCGAGGCCCTGCGGCACCAACAACGAGGTAGAGGACACCACCGGCTCCACCGAGGCCCCGCCCCGCCAACAACGAGGCAGAGGACATCGCCAGCTCAACCGAGGCCCCACCCTTTCGGCAACGAGGGGGAGGATTTCCACCACTTCGCCGAGGCGCCGCCTGCCGGCAATGAGACAGAGGACATCACTGGCTCCATCGAGGCCCCGCCCCGCTGCCAAACGAGGCCGCGACACACAGAAAACGAGGAAGAGTAGAACACGGTAGGTTGCCGCCACTCAGGTCCAAGTAAGGCCACCGCTGCTACCCTCCGGTTGAAGCCAAGCTAGGAGGGTTGACCATTGACGACCGGTTAGCTTCTTGGCGGCGACATGGAGTCGGAGAACTGTGTTGGAGAAGGACACTACTTCTACTTAACTGCTGGTGCAGTTGGTTGACTGACACGTGGGCCCAATAGGCCACATGTCAGTTACGCAACTGCACCTGTAGTTAGGTCACTGAAGCTTCTGTTCGGCTCAACGGGACACATGTGGGTAGCTTCGGTTAATTAATTATACCTCCAGCACACCCCTTTTTAGTTGAAGAATGTATAAAATGTAATGAAATCCAGCATGTTTATATGAAATCTGACCGTGTATATATGAATTTATTTCGATTAGTTCGAATTCCTATATCACTAGCATTGATTGAACATGCAAAACAATACATACTAGCATTATTCCGAGGGTGATCACCTCGTTTGCAGTAGTTTCACATGTACTCCCTCCGGTCCTTTCTAGTCTGCATACAAGTTTTGTCTGCAGTCAAAGTATCTCTACTTTGACCAATCTTATAGAAAAAAGTATGGACTTTCAAAATGTGTGAAATAAAAAGGAACAAAAGGAGGACAAAGAGTTTGAGCAGCTTTTTAGCATTTCTGTACATTGCAATCAAACACATAGGGCTGGCAATTCATAGAGAACATTCAAAACAAGCGATGATTATGCACCTCAGTGACTCACATGTCAGAGGCAATATTTACTTCACAACTAAAGAATAAAGAAAAAATTGATCGACGCTGCTGACAGCAAAGGGCGTCCCATTCGAAAAATATCAAACGCATGTCTTCTTGCTAAAACCAATGAGCAAAATTTGACAAGGTTGTCCTGTTCCAAAATATCAAATGCCTATGATTGTGGAATGGGCAGGGTTTGCCATCAGTTCGGACATTGACATGGCACCTCGTGATAAATAAACTAGCTGTTCTTTTTGTGCAGTTCCACCAAAATCAACCAAATTTGCGCGTAGCTTGTATGATTTCGCCCTTATATGTTGCAATGCCTTGAACTTATCGACACCTCCTTATGGTGGAAATGGATGATTCGATGTATTCATGAACATTTTGTGCAGTTCCCATTGAAATCAAGCTGAGCACCCCTGTTTGCACAAATACAAAAAAAGTGATTAGTATAAAGCAAACTGTACTATGAATTGATAGTTTAAACAGGAACCTACATGGTCCATGTAGAGCACACTTTTAGAAAAATGGAACTCACCAGAAAGAATCCTAGAACAACATTGTACTCGCGCATCACAGCAAAAAAATGGAGATTTGTCAGTCCTTCTGAGCTGAAGTTAGTTTGGTCTTGTGGGGAGTAATGTAACCATCCTTCAACTGCTCCTTCTAATGAGAAGATAGACAGGGCTTCTTCGTCCTGGCATAATCGGAACCAGTCACTTTACATACTCCATATTCTTCTTTAGAGGAAGATGATCTTGTTGTGCAAAGACAAGAGGACAACTAAATGCTAGCATCCCTGTTTGTTCGAAAAAAGGAAAGGAAATATTTAAACAGCACAGATGAAGCACTTCTCAAGGACAATACCACTTTTTCATGACAATATCTAAATAGTAGCACAACACCAATAGAGATGACAAAGCTCAATCATATGGATGAAATCAGTGGGCGAGTACCAACCTTTGTCAGGAGGCTTATTGTGTAGAGCATATAGATGAAGCACTTCTCCGGAACCATCTGTTGCTATCTACTTTGGTATCCATGCTTACTATATACTCCTCGATTAGTTTAATGTTTCCAACATCTTCTTGTGCAGTTCCACTAAAATATATGGTATCTTCAAAGAAGATCCCTATTTGCACAAGTAGAGATAATTACGTATTACATTAAGAGTGGCATCAAATCAGTGGCAAAACAATTGCTCGTTCCAGCCATAGCAATAAATTAAGATGCCAAACTATATCATTACTTATGTCATCACAATTCCAGTGCTTCATTACAGCACCGGGAGTTGATTTTTGTTTTCCTTCCGCTTGTTCTTCCCCTTCATCACTTGGTTCAATAATAGATAAGCGTCACCTTCAATGTAAGATTTGGCATGTCAATTAGGGAGCACAATTATAGCACTAAACAATGACATTAATTTTCTGATAAAAGTGGCAAAATACAGGCCAACAGTTGTGAAATATCCTTATCTTACCTCAATGGGATATTACGGTGCACATACAGATTGGATGTCTTGTCTCCATTTGTGCAGTTCACTAAAATCAAGCAACATTACCATACAAGTAGCACAACATATGAAAGCACACTGCAGAATCATGTGAAATAAGGCTAGTACTGACCTCTCATGATGCGGAATTCAAACAACTCACAAGAAGAAGATCTGAACCAAATTTACCAACACGGATAGGAACTAAGATCTCCTCTTGTGCAGTTCCACTAAGATCAAGCAATCAAGCAATGTTGTCGGTGTGCCATTTTGGTTGAACTGCACAAAACACTCTTAAAACAAAAGTGTTTTGTGCAGTGCAACAAAAGGTCACAATGGCAACAAGGTGAAGTAGATAACCCTGTTTACACAGAGGTGCATAGGAAACAACTAGCTAGTGGTCAATAACGGTGGATGACACAGAAGCCAACAAAAAGAAGCATCTATCTTATCTAAATGGGAAAGAAAGCAAGACAGTAGCATTTCTCAAATGGTGGCATTGATTAATATTAACATAGAGATTATATTAACAATAAAATTCTTTAAACATGTAATTTGCTTTTAACTGTGGCATTGCATCAATTTTCCAGCGGCACTATTAGAGGGTGTTTGTTTACAGGGACATTTTGGTGTAGGGACTAAAAACAATCTGTGTCAGTCCCATCTAAACCAAACAGAAGGGACTTTTAGGGACTAAAAGTGGACATTTGGGACTAAAGAAAGAAGACCCCGAGGGAGTCTTTTTTGGACTTTTTCCAACAGTTGCCCCTGCCAAGCATCACACCTTGTCTCTATTAGTTCATTACTAGGGGTAACATGGTCTTTTAGCATGTCATTTAATAACCTCTAGTCCATGTTTAGTCCCTGGAACCAAGCAGGTAGGGACTAGGGAGTTTTTAACCAAACAGGGCCTTAGATTAACAACAGCTAAAGAGTTGCACGGGACAGTGGACGCACCAGCACCATGTGCATCTACCGATGTACTGTGGTCATGCACAGTCTGTTGCAGCAATGAACAAACAACCAAGGAGCATATTTGTGTTGGTCCCAGTTTTATTATCTTTAGACACCTTTCCCTATGTGAGCGCAGCAAATCTAGTCCTGCTCAAACTCTACAGCCTTGTCCCCCAAAACAAAAGATCAGTTTATTACAGATGTGCATACTGCGTTTGTCATTGTTTTCCCTTTTCGACCAACGTAGGTTCTGGATAGCCAGTCTGTACTAGTTCGTTCGCCCCTTCCTTTCCTATTTGAACCACGTCCTAGATTTATGTGATACAACTTTCCCCACTACTTTCCCCCATTCCTTTCCTCTTTGAACCACGTCCTAGATTCATGCTATACAACTTTCCCCACTACCTTCCCCCTTCCTTTCCTCTTTGAACCACGTCCTAGATTCATGCTATACAACTTTTCCCACTACTTTCCCCACTCCTTTCCTCTTTGAACCACGTCCTAGATTCATGGTATACAACACCTAGATTCGAGTGCATAAGCGGAAAAGGCCCACATGGAGCTAGAGCAATGCATGTGGAATAAGTAAATTATACCTTAAAGTTCTTGGGGCGTGGTTCGGCGGGCGACGGGATGGCGACAAAGAAGAAGGGGTCGGAGGCCCCCCCGCGCCGCTGCTGGGTGAAAGTGAACAACTGCGCCGGTAGTGGATTCCCTTTCTTGCTGACGGCGGCAGCGTTAAGCGTCCTTCCCTTCCCGGCGGACGGATCCTGCCGGCTCTTTGACCAGCAGTGAGGGGAGAGAGAGGTCAATGAAGTCTTGTTTAGATCTGGAGAGGGTGAGAGAGTGTGAAGAGAGCAACTACAAGCACCGAGGCTCCGTTATGTATATATATACCGGAGAGAGAGAGAGTGAAGCGTGCAAACCGTAGAAAACAAGCGCCAAGGCTGCAGTTATGCTCAAATGTAGTTATCAAACCCGAGAACTGAAGTTTGATGAGCGAACAGGCTAACCAGCTGCACAACCCTCTCAGTATGTTCAATGAGAGGAAAATAACCTTTTATACATTCCTGCATTCGTGTGACAAGCATGTCGTGTTTTTTTTGTGTGGGAGTCATTGGGATTTAAATCATAATTGTCTCACGTGGCTTTGGTGTAAGGCTATCCACAGTGGCGCAGAAATAATGCAGCCTTAGTCACCTTACCTCTCTCCATGTAGTATGTTGGGTCCCACCAGTCAGAGGGTGAAACAAAAAAAAAATAAGAAAAATTAAAAGCGCCAGCGGTGTATCTTACCTCACACATATCGCTACTTCTCGGGAACACTATCCAATTGATCCCTCTGTTTGCTCACGTACTATTTTACGTGAATCCTTATTATAACATGCACACAATTTTGGGCACTTGTATTCGACCTAAGTTAGTGTCCACCGTATCTCGTACTTACTACTCCCTCCGTCTAGGTGTAATAAGTCATGTTAGAAGGTGCAGCGGGACCAAGGTGCAAGCAGATTGGAGGAGAAGGAGAAACTTGACCGGTCATTCCTCCAATCAATCCCTGATTTCTGTCTCTAAACGCAACAATTAATCCAAACAACTAAGAGATGTCGTTTTAGATACCATGCAGGGCCACGTATTAACTCGCATACAAGCTAACTTTGATTTCTTGACCGATCAACGTGTAGTTGCGCTCCATGCATTGGGTTTCTGGGGGAGATAACAAGTAGAGTAAGGAGCATTTGGTTACATTGCTTAGGCTGGTCATAGTGGTGAGTAACTTGGACTAGTAACATGCATATGTTACTAGTCTTTGTCACTACTACACGAAGTTTGCCGTCGAAAGCGAGCCGATCTGGCTCTCCTGAGCTAGCAAGGTTTTTCTAGCCCACCCAAGCTAGCTGGCCCACAAAAGGTAACATATCTTAAGAGTTCCAAACGCCAAACCTTGCCCGGCTATACTATAAGTTGTTCTAGCTAAGGATCCAAACGCTCCCTAAGTAACAACGCTCGCTAGCAACGAGGCCAGGAGGGGATTGAGATGCAAAGTTAATGGATGACGCCTAAACATTTTGGGAATATCTGATTTCCGTAAGATGACTTAACATCTAGACGGAGGGAGTACTACTCCTCATTCCAGGTGTGATGGAATATTCGTCACCTCTTCTCTTCTTGTACGTACTCCATTTGTATCTCACTTCCTATGGCTTCTCACTCGCATGATTTTCCTATTGTATGAACCTGTGTGTGCGTGTGCGTGTGTGTGTGTGTGTGTTTAACAGCATGTGTGTGTTAGAGAGACCGACAGATCGACCTACTCATACAGAGATATGGTGTGTAGTGTATGAATTTAGCCGCGAGAGTTGATGCATCCTCTCGTTTTCGGGCGTCCGGTAGGGACAGGCGGACAACTGCCACGCTCGCTCCTGACCAGCCTGGCCCACCCAAAGCCCCTCCATCGCTCGCGTGCGCTTCCTGCCTGAAATGGTCAGCGCTGCCCCAAAGAATCGGTGCCGCATTCATGCCCGGGCAGAGCGGACGCGACCTCTCACTGGCGCAAGAGTGATGGTTGCTTCGTCCGTCCAACTTACTGCTGGGTCTATGCAATTTGACAACTCATTGGTCTTTATTACTGAGGTGGTAGGACTGTTGTATGTCCCACGCTTTCGGTGAAAGGAGGTACTACTAGATTACAATTTTCTCCATTCTTACAAAAGAGGAGTGCAAGAGCAGTGAAAACACACAGGCTGAGTGATTACATGGCCCACCTCACACTATCACCATATTTTCTGGACACCATGCGACACTTAACTCTTTACATAGTACTCCCTCCGTTCCTAAATACTAGATGAGTCCCCGTGCGTTGCCGCGGAACAACCGTATATCTCTCTGCGTAAAATTATCGATTTCATAGAACTACAAAAACTCTATAACCGCATGACAAATGTGGTAGCGAAACTAAAAAAACTCCCATCATCATTTAGATCATCCCACGTAAGGAAAAAAGATTAGCCAACTCCTACTGCATAATGGGATTATATTTTTCTTTTTGACATGTTAATGGGACTTAAAAGCTCACTTACATGCATGCTACCGGTGCATGCTTGCATGCAGACATGTTGATGTGATTTAAAACCCACTCACATGCATTCCACGGTATTTCTGCATGCTTGCATGTGGCTTAGTGCGGAGCCTCTCAATGTCTAGATCAGACGGCTATTATGGACTGATTTAGTTCATCTAACGGCTACATTAATTTTGATGATGTGGCTCAAGGAGAGAATTCCTAGTAGTGGGGGCTAGCTATTACTAGTAGATAAGTCTTTGTAGAGATTCCACTAGGTAAACTACATATGGAACAAGATGAATGAATCTACACTTAAAATGCATCTATATACATCCACATGTGGTTTATGGTGAAATCTCTACAGAGACTTATATTTAGGAATGGAGGAAGTACTAGTATAGTACGTACTGTAATTTATCAGCGAGATAAATTTGTACAATGCTATGAAGCTTCCAGCTTCTGTTACATGTATCTTGCGTCCAAGGTTGCCCGTTGCAACATTTCATCAAATACAGAGACTAACATGCATGCTATTGCATCTCAGTTATTTACAGATCATAGCAAATATGTACTCCTTCCGTTCCAAAATAAGTGTCTCAACTTTATGCAAACTTTAGTACAAAGTTGTACTACTACCAAAGTTGACACTTATTTTGGAACAGAGGCAGCTAAAGTAAAAAATGATCCATGCAGTCCCTAGCCCTTGAACCGTGAACCCTAACCAGGCTTCAATTTGCTGGCAATGTTCGAGCTTCCTAAGAAATGAAGTTTGCAACCTTTTGACCATTGGATCATTTTGTGCAGTTTCACCAAAACCGAGATGAGGATCCCTGTGGCAAAGAAATTGAAGAAGTGTGATTAGAATAAGATTACTGGGACTAGTTGATGAGACATAAACTCATCACAAATACAGTACGTAGAAGACAGTAGAGGTATGTGCGGGGCAAAGAAGTAGAGAAATATCGACATGGAGTGATGTGGGCAGCTAGAGCAGTGGTGCAAGCCGACTGTAAAGGGAGTTGTACCTGAGGGATGTCAGGATGTAGCAAAACCTTGAGGAGGGTGGCGGGAGGCGGCAACTGCCCACGTCGCAGTAGTGAGCAAGGGACGAAGGCAACCTCACCGGCTTTGTGAGAGAGAACGGTGGGGACCCCTAGTCAGGACGTGCCGACAGTGGGTTTTCGCCATTGGAGACGGCGACCGCATCTACACTAAGCATCCACCCCTTCCCCCGGTGGATGTGATCCGCCAGGATGTTAGAGATGTGGCCACAGTCGTTTTGTGCGAGAGAGTGTGAAGAGAGCAACCCCAGCAAGCAACCATGTAGGTTGGCCCGTCCTGACTATGTATATAGTGGAGCGGTTTCCTTTTCTCTTCATATGAACCTATCATATTGCGTACGTGCCACTGAAGAAAAAAAAACTTTATTTATAAATGACGCGGAACCTACTACTCATTCTCCTATAACCTTGCACTTGGCATCTCCAAAATATTAACCTTGCGATTCGCTCTTTGCCTCTTCGGGAAGTTGAGCAATAATGGTAGTGCAGTATATATCATTCTGGCTATATGAGACCGAATGAATTGCTGCACGTCCACCATGTGGGCGAGGGTCGAGGGGCGAGGGAGAGTGATACATGTAGAGCAAAATGAGTGAATCTACACTCTAAAATACGTCTATATACATCAGTGTTTGGAGTATGTACTTGTAGTTCATATTGAAATCTACTAAAGACATATATATTCCAAACAATATGATATAATCTCGATAACCAAGGTAGTAGGGATGAGGAGTAAACGGAGGGAGTAGTAAAATTTTCTCCTCGTCCTGCGAGCCACTGCGCGTGTGGGCGAGGGAGCGGGCGTAAGGCATACATTACTAAGCAAGCTTCACCTCATCCTGCGAGCCACGGCGCCCGTGGGCGGGGGAGACAGTGTACTAAGCAAGCTTCTCCTTGTTCTGCGAGTTGATGGGACACATCAAAAGTACTCCACTATATAGAGCCTTGCCTCTAAGGTATGCCCCACATGGTTTGCCTCTTTTTTTAACATAACGCGTCAAGTCGCAATTTGTTTGTTCACCCATGGTAGACGATCCTCCCTCCACCAAGTGGACAACCAGTACACATGCCAAATTACCATGTGGGCTGCCTTTTTGTACAGAAATGAGCTCCACCATGTACCCGCGTGGGTGTGGTTGGGAAAGAGACGGGAGTACGTGCGCCGTGCATGCACCTCTTCTCTTCGTGCACGTCCCCCACCAACGTGGGTGTGTGTGAGAGATACAAACCACGTTCGTGAGTGTTTTTTGTTTTGGGGTGGTGGTGGGGGGGGGGGGTTGATTTCGTGAATGTATATGTGGGAACATGTGTCGATGACATCTCAAACTAAATTTTGCAGTCAATGTGTGTGAAGTGGAGGCCTATCCATATCATATATAGAGGGCTGGGCGAGGTCATAGATATCGACAGAGTCGAAGAGAGGATCAAGTGGGTGGGTGCGAGATCGATGAAGAGAGCCATCAAAATTGTGTGTGTGTGCAAGTCAAAGATATAGGGCGACTGACCTACCGGAACGTCAGAGGGCACATGTCAAGTTTGTGTGTGGCAGGGAGACATGACTAGAGCGCTCGATGTATCAGTGTGTGTGGGGGGGGGGAGGGGTGGGGGGAGGGGTAGGCAGAGGCCTAACTATAGAGGTAGAACGACTCGTATATGTGTTCAACTATGTCTGTTTTTTACGGAAAGACTGTAAGGGAACCACCTACAGTATAGTTGGTGCAACAAACCCAAATTGCAAGTACCGTGCCTTGAACCTGGGTGGGTGGGAAGGCATCAACCCCTTCCCACCACTAGGCTATGCCTTTGTCTGCGACCCAGCTATGTCTTGAGGGAGATCGGTCGACATCCATACATAATTGAAGGACGGGAAATATGATGCAACAGAGAGAGAGAGAGGGGAGAGAGAGGGCGGGAGAGGGGTAGAGTGCTGGATGGGTGCTGGAGTTGCTTCTCGAAGATGGTGGGAGATCCCTACTAGACAAACTGAGTGTGGAACTGCAATGTTATCAATAAGAGTGGGGATGTGTTTCTGTGTGTGCCTGTGCATGATAGATCTGTCAGGACGCGTCCATGGATGATGAAGGGGAACCATGTGTTTGGTAAGCAAACCTAACTAGATCAGTAGATCAATTATTATTTGTCGGAGGAAGGGAGCGACATAACTAATGAGGTAGACCGATCGACGCGTGGGTAAAAACGAGTTATAAGGACCTAGCTAGCTATATGTATAGCGGGAGATCGATCGGTGTACGTCCATTTGTTGGAGGCAAATAAGGCCCAGCGAGATGGATAGACAGAGAGAATGGAGCTAGGAGGTGGTGCGAGAGGCCCAGCTACTAGCTAGATAGGGGGAGGAGTGTGCGGTTGTGAGATCGATGAAAAGTGGGGTGAGAGTTTACACGTGTGTGGGACCGTATGAGAGACACAAGGCAAGGACACATAAAGGAGGAGATTGAAGGTGTGTGTGTATGTTGTATGCAGGCATCGCTGGAGAGGTTTATCGATTGGTGTGTGTCGGAAAGGAGTCGTGGATACTTTGGGAGAACAACCTAAAGAAAAAAAATGAATGTGCCCGGTGGATAGAATGCCGAGGGAGGGGAGGGCGAGGAGGGCGTGTGCATGCACGAGAGAAAGTTAGTGGTAGTTACAAAGGTAATAGGATTGTGTGGGTGTAAGAGACTAACAAAGATCATAATTTGATATGAAAGTGGATTCATATATTTGAATAGGAGATCATAGTGTTTTAAACATATGCATGCATGAATATAGCGGTGATACGTGTGTTGTGCACATGTTATACCATAATGTGATAATGCAAGGCGTTTGCAACTCTCAGCTAAATGTCGAACAATCTAAACCATACTATACATCAAACAATCTCACATTTTATTTGAATTTGTGATAATGTGTGGCGTTTGCAGCTTACTGATGACCCACAAGTGTAGGGGATCTATCGTAGTCCTTTCGATAAGTAAGAGTGTCGAACCCAACGAGGAGCAGAAGGAAATGATAAGCGGTTTCAGTAAGGTTTTCTCTGCAATCACTAAAATAGTAGATGATAGATAGTTTTGTGATAAGATAAATAGTAACGAGAAAAAGTAAATAAAGTAAATAAGGTGCAGCAAGGTGGCCCAATCCTTTATGTAGGAAAGGATAAGCCTGGACAAATTCTAATAATGAGGAAGGAGCTCCCGAGGACACATTGGGAATTATAGTCAAGCTAGTTTTCATCACGCTCATATGATTCGCGTTCGGTACTTTGATAATTTGATATGTGGGTGGACCGGCACTTGGGTACTGCCCTAACTTGGACAAGCATCCCACTTATGATTAACCCCTATTGCAAGCGCCCGCAACTACAAAAAGGAGTATTAAGGTAAACCTAACCACAACATTAAACATATGGGTCCATATCAACCCCTAACGAAGCAACGCATAAACTAGGGTTTAAGCTTCTGTCACTCTAGCAACCCATCATCTACTTATTACTTCCCTATGCCTTCCTCTAGGCTCAAATAATGGTGAAGTGTCATGTAGTCGACGTTCACATAACACCACCAGAGGAGAGACAACATACATCTCATCAAAATATCAAACGAATAC
This sequence comes from Triticum aestivum, assembly GCF_018294505.1. Lineage (NCBI taxonomy): Eukaryota > Viridiplantae > Streptophyta > Magnoliopsida > Poales > Poaceae > Triticum > Triticum aestivum. Next base: position 598,949,302 of record NC_057795.1, on the reverse strand, counting down.
CAAATTTACATGACTACTAATAGCAAGACTTCACCCATGTCCTCGGGAACAAATGTAACTACTCACAAATCATATTCATGTTCATAATCAGAGGTGTAATAATATGCATTAAGGATCTGAACATATGATCTTCCACCAAGTAAACCAATAAGTATCAACTACAAGGAGTAATCAACACTGCTAGCAACCCATAGGTACCAATTTGTGGTTTTGGATACAAGATTGGATACAAGAGATGAACTAGGGTTTGAGAGGAGATGGTGCTGGTGAAGATGTTGATGTAGATTGACCCCCTCCCGATGAGAGGATCGTTGGTGATGATTTCCCCCTCCCGGAGGGAAGTGTCCCCGGCAGAACAGCTCCACCAGAGCCCTAGATTGATTCCGCCAAGGTTCCGCCTCGTGGCGGCGGAGTTTCATCTCGTAAGCTTGCCCATGAATTTTTCTAGGACAAAACCCTTCATATAGCATAAGATGGACGCCGGAGGCCCACCAGGGAGCCTGGGAGATAGGGGGTGCGCCCCTAGGGGGGCGCGCGCTCCTGTCTCCTAGACAGGGTGTGGGCCCCCTGGCCTATTTCTTTTGCTCATAATTCCTTAATAATTCCAAAAAGTTGTTTCATGAAGTCTCAGGTCTTTTGGAGTTGTGCAGAATAGGTTTCCAACGTTTACTCCTTTTCCAGCCAGAATTCCAGCTGCCGACATTCCCCGTCTTCATGGTAAACCTTGTAAAATAAGAGAGAATGGCCATAAGTATTGAGATATAATGTGTAATAATAGCCCATGATGCAATAAATATTGATATAAAAGCATGATGCAAAATGGACGTATCAACTCCGCCCAAGCTTAGACTTCGCTTGTCCTCAAGCGGAAACCGAAATCAAAAAAATATGTCCACATGTTTAGAGATAGAGGTGTCGATAAAAATAAAAATACGGACATGAGGGCATCATGATCATTCTAATAACAGCAACATATATGGATTTTGTCATATGATTTCCTATGTTCAAGTAATAAGCAATTCACAAAGTCAAGTGTGGTTCAAAAACTTCATTGGGAGCTAGCAAACTATAATCTCAGTCATTGAAGCAATTGCAATTTATCATAACGTCAGAAAGAGTCAATAATAGAGCTCCTCAGCAAGCTCACATACTCAACTATCTCGTAGTCTCCATAATTGTTAACACTCATGCAATACTTGTGGTTATAGAGTTTCAACCAAACACTGAGAAAGATAGGGGCTTATCGTGTTGCCTCCCAACATATTCACCTTTAGGTGATGTCAACAATAATAGCCTATGCCAACTTACATCCAATCGGATATGTATATCATGATCTTTAAAACACGAAGAGCTTGCCAAAGGATAAAATGAAAAAGGGAAAGGTGAGGATCACCTTGACTCTAGTACTAAAGTAAAGCATAAAGTAAAAGATAGGCCCTTCGCAGAGGGAAGCAGAGGTTGTCATGCGCTTTTAGGGTTGGATACACGAAATCTTAGTGCAAAAGAACGTCACTTTATATTGCCCCTTGTATGTGGACCTTTATTATGCAATCCGTCGCTTTTATTACTTCCACAACAAATTCGTACAAAGCTTATTTTCTCTACACTAATAAGTCATGCATATTTAGAGAGCAATTTTTATTGCTTGTACCGATGACAACTTACTTGAAGGATCTTACTCAATCCATAGGTAGGTATGGTGGACTCTCATGGTAAAACTGGGTTTAAGGATATTTGGAAGCACAAGTAGTATCTCTACTTGGTGCAAGGAGTTTTGGCTAGCATGAGGGGGAAAGGCATGCTCAACATGTTTTATAAGGTCAATGACAATATACTTTAACTGAGATGTCGGAAAACATAAACCATTACGTTGTCTTCCTTGTCCAACGTCAACTCTTTTAGCATGTCATACTTAATGAGTGCTTCACAATCATAAAAGATGTCCAAGGTAATATATCTATATGTGAACCCCTCTTTCATTATCACTTCCTATTAATTGCAACGATTACCAAGGCTACGTTCATCAACTCTCAACAATTTTTATGCCTCATACTTTCTATATGTGAAGTTATCACTATCCATAAGATCAATATGAACTCTTTTGTTCTTTCTACTTTCTCAAGATCATAGAAACATAGCAAAGCCCTTGACTTCACACTAATCTTTATTATAGATAACACACGGACTCTCTTACATAAAGAGATCACAACGAAAAACTCAAAACTACTTGATATCAAAACTTCAAACTAATAGATCAAGATACTACTAAAAGGATCGAACTAAATAAAGCGGTAAAGATAGGAGTGTGATGGTGATAAGATACCGGGGCACCTCCCCCAAGCTTGGAAGTTGCCAAGGGGAGTGCCCATACCCATGTAATTATTTCTTCGGAGGAGTTGGAGGTGGTGATGATGACGGTGGATAATCACACATCGAGCGTAAAAGCTCCTCCAACTTGCGGATAATGCCCTTAAGCCCAGCAATATGATCTTTCAACAAAATATTCTCTTGTGTGAGATACTTGTTTTGTATGCGGGCTAACTCAATCATCTTGAAAGCTTCAATCTCTGTTGGAGTGAAAAGGTTAGGTAAAGGGTGAGGGATGTCTTCTTCTTTCACCACCGGAGCTTGAACCTCCATGGCCTTCTTGATCCCTTCACCCTTGTTACTCTCTTCCGATTCCTCTCTTTTCAACTCTATCTTCAATAGCCAGGCATCCTTGTCTTCGTTGTTGTAGGAGGCAGAAGTCATGGGGCTCTAAATCTGCAACAGGAACAGCTCGAAATGAAAACAGGGGATATCTGCGTGATACGGTGGTCAACACCTTCGGGAGTCTATATAATGAATTTTTACCGACCAAAATACGTAACATACAAGAAAACGGAGTCCGGGAGGCACACGAGGTGCCCACGAGACAGGGGGCGCGCCCTACAGGGGGGCTCCTCTCTCGTGAGGGCCTCGTGTCCCTTTTGGACTACTTCTTTCTTCCTAAAATACTTAAATAATCCAAAACTGATGAAAATTGCCATTAGAATTGTTTTGGAGTTGGTTTACTTACCGTACCACGTACCTATGCCTTTTCGGAGTCTGGAACATTCTGGAAAGTGTCTCTTATGTATTCCTCAGGGGTTATGGTTTCAATAATATTAGTTTCAACATTGATAGGATTACCTGAAATATAATGTTTAATTCTTTGACCGTTTACCACCCTCGGATTTGTGCCTTCAAAGTTGTTGATTTTTATAGCACCAGAACGATAGACCTCCTTGACAACGTAGGGACCTTCCCATTTTGAGAGAAGTTTTCCTGCAAAAAATCTTAAACGAGAGTTGAACAATAACACCTAATCTCCTACGTTAAACTCACGCTTTTGTATCCTCTTATCATGCCAACGTTTGACTTTTTCTTTGAAGAGCTTGGAATTCTCATATTCTTGGGTTCACCATTCGTCAAGTGAGCTAATATCGAATAACCTTTTATCACCGGCAAGTTTGAAGTCATAATTAAGCTCTTTAATAGCCCAATATGCTTTATGTTCAAGTTCAAGAGGTAAATGACATGCTTTTCCATAGACCATTTTATAAGGAGACATACCCATAGGATTTTTGTATGCAGTTCTATAGGCCCATAATGCATCATCCAATTTTTTGGACCAATTCTTTCTAGATCTATTCACAGTCTTTTGCAAAATTAATTTCAGCTCTCTATTGCTCAACTCTACTTGACCACTAGACTGCGGGTGATAAGGAGATGCGATTCTATGATTGACATCATACTTAGCAAGCATCTTACGGAAAGCACCATGAATAAAGTGTGAACCACCATCAGTCATAAGATATCTGGGGACTCCAAACCTGGAAAAATAACTTCTTTAAGAATTTTAATAGAAGTGTTATGATCAGCACTATTAGTTGGAATAGCTTCTACCCACTTAGTAACGTAATCAACAACAACTAAAATATGTGTATAACCATTGGAGGCAGGAAAAGGTCCCATATAATCAAAGCCCCAAACATCAAATGGTTCAATAACAAGAGAATAATTCATAGGCATTTCTTGACGTCTACTAATGTTACCTATTCTTTGACATTCATCACAGGATACGACAAACTTACGAGCATCTTTGAAAAGAGTAGGCCAATAAAAACCAGATTGTAGGGTGTGTAGTCCTATCTCCAGCGTGGTGTCCTCCATAGGGTTCAGAGTGACACTTGCATAGGATTTGTTCATGTTCATGCTCAGGCACAGAACGTCTAATAATACCATCTACTCCTTCTTTATAAAGGTGTGGATAATCCTAGAAGTAATGTCTTAAATCATAAAAGAACATTTTCTTTTGCTGATATGTGAAACTAGGCAGTATAAATTTAGCAACAATGTAATTAGCATAGTAAGCATACCAAGGAGCAGTACGAGAAGCATTGACAACCGCTAATTTATTCATCAGGAAAACTATCATTAATAGGCAGTGGGTCATCAAGAACATTCTCTAACCTAGACAAGTTGTCTACAATGGGGTTCTCAGCTCCCTTTCTATCGATAATATGCAAGTAAAATTCTTGGAGCAAGAGAACCCATCTAATGAGTCTAGGCTTAGCATCTTTCTTTTCCATGAGATATTTAATAGCAGCATGATCAGTGTGAATAGTAACTTTGGAATCAACAATATAAGGTCTAAACTTATCACATGCAAACACAACTGCTAAGAACTCTTTTTCAGTAGTAGCATAATTACTTTGGGCAGTATCAAGAGTCTTACTAGCATACTGGATAACATTCAATTTCTTATCGACTCTTTGCCCTAAAACAACACCTATAGCATAATCACTAGCATCACACATAATTTCAAAAGGTAAGTTCCAATCAGGTGGCTGAACGATAGGTGCAGTGATCAAAGCTTTCTTAAGTGTTTCAAATGCTTCTACACAATCATCATCAAAGACAAAAGGAATATCTTTTTGCAATAAATTAGTCAGAGGCCTAGAGATTTTAGAAAAGTCCTTAATGAACCTCCTATAAAAACCGGCATGAACAAGGAAACTTCTTATACCTTTTATGTCCTTGGGACATGGCATCTTTTCAATAGCATCAACTTTGGCTTTATCAACTTCAATACCCCTCTCGGAGATCTTGTGCCCCAAGACAATGCCTTCTGAGGGAGTCCTGGATTAGGGGGTGTCCGGATGGCCGGACTATGACCTTTGGCCGGACTCCCGGACTATGAAGATACAAGATTGAAGACTCCGTCCCGTGTCCGGATAAGGACTTTCCTTGGCGTGGAAGGCAAGCTTGGAGATACGATATGAAGATCTCCTCCCATTGTAACCGACTCTGTGTAACCCTAGCCCTCTCCGGTGTCTATATAAACCGGAGAGTTTTAGTCCGTAGGACGAACAACAATCATACCATAGGCTAGCTTCTAGGGTTTAGCCTCTCTGATCTCGTGGTAGATCAACTCTTGTAATACCCATACCATCAATATTAATCAAGCAGGAGTAGGGTTTTACCTCCACCGAGAGGGCCCGAACCTGGGTAAAAACATCGTGTCCCTTGTCTCCTGTTACCATCCGCCTAGACGCACAGTTCGGGACCCCCTACCCGAGATCCGCCGGTATTGACACCGACATTGGTGCTTTCATTGAGAGTTCCTCTGTGTCGTCACCGTCAGGAAGGATGCCGCACCCCGTCTTTAAAGACGGCGTTGATCGCTAAAGGAGCTTTGGCTGTCGGTCAAACTCTCCGGCTAGGCAGGTTTTTGATGACCGCCTGTTCGGCCACCGCGCCAATGATGACCTCTCAGGCCATCGAAAGCAATCTTCACATCAGCTCGGAACTCGCCGAGCAGTTAGATCCGACGGAGCTCTCTTCCATAAATGAGCTCCTGGATCGCATTGCCGCCCTGGGAGTCGCTACAGATTACGGCCAGATTGGGCTTAAACCCGATCAGAGAGAGATCGACTCTCCCCAGGTCACCCACCACGTTGAAGTGGTGGAAGAACAATGCGGCACATTTTCGCCCGCTCTAAGGACCAGATGTGTCCGGATTCCTGACCCCTCCAAGCCGGATACCCGCGGGGGGAAGGATGTTGCCCAAGTCCTGAACCTAAAGTCAAGCAGCAGGCCTGATTCATTGAATAATGTCCAAGAAAGCAAGCTTCCGAATTCGGAAACTTCTTGGCCCCTGAATCTTTTATCGGGCAAGGTTCCGGATTTAAATCCACCCGCCCACCCAACTACAAGGGATTTATCCCAAATACGGCAAGCGCCCGGGGAAACAGTACACCACTATTGGGCCAGATTCCTCCTGGTTATGAACAGGATAAGGGACTGCCGTGAGGAAGAAGCAATTTCATTCTTCTGTAACAACTGCACGGACATCGGAATCCTCAACGCCATAAGTCGCTGCGAAATTACAAGCTTCGCCAATTTGACATCCATAGTACGAAAGTATTGTGCGACAGAAAGCGTTCGGAAAACCGAAGATAAATTCTGGGACAATCCGGCCCCTGAATACAACACGAGTCCGAAACAAAAGGGCGCATTATCGCCAGGCACCTGAGCCTAACATCAAAAAACAAAAACCCTCTATAGGGTATGGGACCGTACTGGAGGGATGGCTCAATGGACCCTGTAAAATTCATAGTTCAGGGGAAGTCACACAACTCACAGCCTTAGAGCATGTTGGATACTCCGGCAGGTGGCCAGAAGTGGCGAGGAGCTTCTAACTCCAGAATCCGAAGAACACCACCCCAGATACGCCAGTACGGTGTCGACAGTCTTCGAGACCTTCGCATCAAACAATGCGAGGAAACGAACCCTCCGCAACCTTAACGAAGTCTACCAAGTAGCAACAATAAACCCATGGAGTGACACGGCTATCACTTTTAATGCCAGTGACGAACCTAAATTCCGGACAGCCCGAGCACCAGCCGCATTGGTCCTCAGTCCGATAGTGGACGGCTTCCGACTTACAAAGGTACTCATGGACGGCGGCAGCGGACTTAACCTCATCTACGAGGAAACCCTGCGAAAAATGGAAATAGACTGGAGTCGCATTGAGCGAAGCAACACAACCTTTAGAGGAATAATACCAAGCCGGGAAGCGTGCTGTTCAGGGAAAATCACACTAGATGTGGTGTTCGGCACGCCGGATAATTACAGATCCGAGGAGGTCACATTTCAAGTGGCGCCATTCAGCAGCGGATACCACGCTCTGCTAGGGCGAGAAGCATTTACAATTTTTCAAGCCATAGCCCATTATGGGTACATGAAGCTCAAAATGCCCGGACCCAACGGAATCATCACTCTTGCAAGTGATCCGGACATAGCGCTCCGCGCCGAAAACAAGACAGCCGCACTGGCCCTGGAGGCATTATCCGAAGCCCTAGCGGCCGAGGAACTAACTGCGTTGCGCTCCACGGTGGACAGGGACGATGTGATACTAGATAAGAGATCCAAGTCCACCTCTTTCAAACCAGCAGACGAAATAGTCAAATTCCAAGTCCATCCAATGGACCCCACAAAAACGGCCTCCATCAGGGCACACCTAAAACCCGATGTAGACGCCGCACTCAGAGAATTCCTGCGAGAAAATTGGGACATTTTCGCCTGGCACCCTTCAGACATGCCAGGAATCCCACGCAAGCTGGCTGAGCACAGCCTGAACATCCTAAAAGGGTTTAAGCCCGTTAAGCAGACTCTGTGGCGTTTCTCCGAACCCAAGAGACAAGCCATGGGAGAGGAGCTAGCAAAACTGCTGGAAGCCGGATTCATCAGAGATATAAAACATCCGGACTGGCTAGCAAACCTGGTGATGGTACCAAAGAAGGACAAATCCTGGCGCCTATGTGTCGATTTCAAAGACCTAAATAAGGCCTGTCCAAAGGATCCTTTCCCACTCCCCCGAATTGATCAAATCATCGACGCCACTGCTGGACACGACTCATTGTGTTTCCTCGATGCATACTCTAGCTACCACCAAATCAAGATGGTAGAATCAGACCAAGCCGCAACGGCATTCATCACCCCATACGGCCCATTCTTCTTCAACATGATGCCCTTCGGGCTCAAAAACGCCGGCGCAACATATCAGCGCATGATTCAGACATGTCTAGCCAACCAGATCGACAAAACAGTTGAAGCGTACGTAGATGACGTGGTCGTCAAAACCAAACACGTCGATACTCTAGTAGACGACTTGAGGCTCACGTTCGACGATCTCCGAACATATGACATCAAGCTCAACCCGGAAAAATGCGTTTTCGGCGTACCAGCCGGAAAGCTCTTGGGCTTCATCGTATCCGGTAGAGGAATTGAAGCAAACCCAGCCAAGATCTGAGCTCTGTCACAATTGGATACACCAAAAGACCTCAAACAAATACAAAAATTGACAGGATGCATGGCGGCTCTAAGACGCTTTATCTCCCGCTTGGGAGAAAAGGCATTACCCCTTTATCGCCTCCTGCGGCGCACCGAACACTTCGAGTGGACGGATGCCGCCACGGCCGGACTTGAAGAAATCAAAGCCATACTGGCAACAAATCTGGTCCTGGCCGCACCCAACACGGGCGAACCAATGCTATTATACATCGCGGCAACCCATCAAGTTGTAAGCGCGGTGCTCGTCGTCGAACGAGAAACGGATGGACACAAGTTCCCTCTCCAAAAACCAGTTTACTACGTGTCCACTGTCCTAACCCCATGCAAGTCACGGTACCCTCATTATCAAAAAGTAGCATACGTGGTGTTCATGGCATCCCGGAAGCTGCGACACTATTTTCAAGAGTGTTCAATAACAGTGGCATCCGAAGTACCCCTTAATGATATTATAAACAACCGCGACGCAACGGGCCGGATTGCCAAATGGGCCATCGAGCTCCTCCCGTTCGACATTACTTACAAGCCAAGGCGAGCTATTAAGTCGCAGGTTTTGGCCGACTTCATCGCCGAATGGACTGAAGCCGAGCTCCCTAAAGAGTACGGCGCATACTCCAACTGGATCATGCACTTCGACGGCTCCAAAATGTTGGCTGGCCTGGGGGCTGGCGTTGTTCTAACGTCCCCAACCGGAGATACAGTACAATACGTACTTCAGATAATGTACACGGATTCCAACAATGCAGCCGAATATGAGGCCCTTCTACATGGTCTCCGGATGGCAGTCTCCATGGGCATTCAACGCCTAGAGGTCCGCGGGGATTCAAACCTCGCGATATCCCAAATAAATGGAGACTTTGACGCCAAGGATCCGAAAATGGCAGCTTATCGTAATGCCATCTTAAAAATGTCAGCTCGGTTTGAGGGGCTCGAATTTCATCACATAGCCCGGGAGAACAACCAGGCAGCAGACGTGTTGGCACGCATTGGCGCCAAGCGCGATGCTGTCCCTCCCAACATCTTCCTTGAAAGGCTGTTCAATCCATCCGTATCATGGGAGGGAGAGTCCGGAAACAACAGCCCGGACACGACCACACTACCTCTCACCGAACACTCTGACACGGTTGGTGGCTCCGCCAACGAAACAACACCGTCAGCCCACACAATAATGGCAGTCATTGCCCCGTGGACAGAACCATTCCTAGCCTACCTAACTAGGCAGGAACTTCCTGAGGACCAAAACGAGGCCTGCTGCATAGTGCGGCGATCTAAAGCCTACAAAGTCCACGAGGGAGAGCTTTATAAGAAAAGCATAACCGGAGTCCTTCAAAGGTGTATCTCCGAAGAGGAAGGGCGAAACCTTCTGGCTGAAATTCATGCCGGACTCGGTGGGCACCACGCCGCAGCCCGGGCCCTCGTAAGCAAGGCCTTCCGTACCGGATTTTATTGGCCGACGGCCCTGGGCAGACGCTCAGGATTTAGTGCAGCGATGCGTCGGTTTCCAATTATTCTCTAATAAAAGCCACATGCCGCCTACCACCCAACAAACCATACCCATTACCTGGCCTTTTGCGGTCTGGGGGCTTGACATGGTTGGACCCCTTAAAGGAGGAACCCACAAGAAAAAATATCTACTGGTTATGGTGGACAAATTCACCAAATGGATAGAGGCCAAGCCTGTAAAGACGGCCGAATCCGGACCAGTGATAGACTTCATATCCGGGGTTGTACACCGTTACGGCGTCCCCCACAGCATCATAACTGACAACGGCACAAACTTTACAGCCGATGAAGTTAAACTCTGGTGCAAAAACATGGGCATCAAGCTCGACTACGCTTCAGTCTATCACCCACAAACTAATGGTCAAGTCGAACAAGCCAATGGTCTTATTATGAGCGGCATCAAACCCAGACTAGTGCGATCCCTCAAGGAATCAAACACGCACTGGGTAGAGGAGCTTGACTCCATACTCTGGGGGTTGCGGACCATGCCGAATCGCACTACCGGATTCACACCATTTTTATGGTATACGGCGCAGAGGCAGTTCTGCCCTGCGACATAATACATGACTCACCTCGAGTGCGCATGTACGAAGAAAGAGAAGCCGAGCTCGATCGGCAGGACAGCTTGGACGCATTGGAGGAGGAGCACGATGTGGCAAAGGCTCGTTCCGCATTCTATCAACAGCTGGCTCGAAGATATCAAAGCAGAGAAGTACGGGCCAAAACTTACAACATTGGCGAACTAGTTCTATGCCTGCCGGACAAGAAAAAGGACAAACTAAAGCCCAAATGGGAGGGTCCCTTCATAATCGACCAAGTACTGACTGGCGGAGCGTACCGTCTGCGAAACGCATCGGACAACCGACTCGAGCCGAACCCATGGAACGCAGCACGCCTACGAAGATTCTACGCCTAGCGCCGGACTCCGTGTTCGTCTCCTTCCTCTGTCCCCTTTTATTTTATTTTTCACATTAAGCTGTCTGGCATTTCTCTCCTTCTCCCTCCCCTTTTTCTTCTCCCAAGCCCTTAGGGGCTTGCTTGCGCATTGTTCGCACATACTTGACGCGCCACCCGCGCTCATCATACCTGGGGGCTTCTTTATCAGAAGTTTATATAAAACGGGCCTCATGCCCAAAACATGCGTGACACTTCCGCATGAACCTTTTATACACCATTATATGCATCGATATGACTTAAGTTTTGGCCAAGCTGGGTTGCCTGGCTCCTGTGCTTACCCCTACGTTCCCGTTCGTTCGGCTAGGTGGTAAAGGGAGCACCTCTGCGATTGTTACTGCCGGGTCAGCCGGATGTGTACCTCAGACTGGGTGAAGCCGAAAGCTAGCGTTCTTAAGGGAATATTCGGTCGGTGAACTAAAAGATGATTTTTCTTGTTTATCTATCTGCCCCCAGATGCTTTTCTGCTCTTTTTAGCAGCCCGAACATGCACATTAGGGCATGCCTCCCAGGGAAAGGAACCCCTAATGGAACTATTCTCCCTGGAAGATGTTTCTTACTAACCATGTAATATAACATAACTAGTTGGGCACTTGTCTGCTAAAGCAATTATGACCCCTACGCCTTGTCTCCATGCATGCCCCGATTCTTACATAATCGAGAGGGTATTCGGACACACTCCGGACTATAGGGTCCGGAGGTCGAAGCGAAAAGGTCCGCAATGACAAACGATCTACAATCCGGCTAGAAGGCATTTTTCATGTCATTTTAAATTACAGAGTCAATCCGACTCGGTATACTCTTCTTCAATACCATCCAACAGGCGGTCTAATTTACAGTCCTGTTGGGAATACTTTGCAGCCAGCTCTACCTGGCCATATACTAAGCTGACAGGGATCTCCTTTCCGTCAGGACCCATAGGGCCGACCTCGGCCATGTGGTTTGGGTCAGCCTTCGTGTACCGAGTCTTCACCATGGCCCAGGCCTCCCTGGCACCTTGACGGAAGGCCGATATCTTCCACAACCGGAAGCGCTGCCGCACTCCCTCCAGCTTCTTTGCAAGCTCCCCAAGGTCTTGGGGCATGGAGAGGGATGGCCACATAGCCTGAACGACGCTCTGCATTGCCTGCCGAATTCGTTCGTGCAGTTGCAACAGCTCGAGGAAGAAGGTCTCCCGTTGAACCGGGCATTTCATCCGCAGGACGACCTGTCAGCAGACCTACAGACATAGCTCTGTCAATCGATTTCTTCGCTGATTTTTTTTTCGAGAATTCGCTCAAGCACTTACTAAAAATGCCGCGTCGAAGTCGCCGATTTTCCTTTACGGAAGCAGACAGCTGGATACGAACATCCTTTAGTTCCTCGCCCAGCTGGGTATTGGCGTCTTGAAGTTTGTTCTTCTCTTGCCTCACCCTTGTCAGCACGCTCTCGCCAGCCTTTAATTGGCGTAGGAGTTGTTGCTTGTCCGGATTTACTCCGGCCTCATCTGCATTGTTATCGTCAGCATTGCACACATGCCGCAATTCGCAACGGAATTATTTTTCGGAGCATCTATTACCTGAGGGGGTCTCCTTGGCAATAGCTGAAACGGCCAATGCGGCCTCGAGTTGGGCCTTGCACTCCGCCAGCTCCTGAGACAGTTGCGTGTTCTTCTCTGTAAGACCCTGCATAACAGTTATCTTAACTATTTCAAGTCTCGGGGGCTACTGACATATATAACTATCAGATTTACTCACCCGTATGTCTTTTACATACTGCTCCGTGGCTCTGGCTAGACCATTTTGAGTGGCACGGAGGTACGCATCTCCTGTATTAAAGGCGTTTAACGCCTCTGGAGAAAAACATGCGTCCTGAAGAACAGTCCGGCGATGCCTGTGGTTCATGGCACTCTCCACCTCTGAATTGGTGGCAGATAGCCCGTCTGCATCCTCTGTCGGAGGAGCGCCCGACGCGCGCCCTGTGTCCGCCTCCGCCTCCGGACCCGGCCTTGAAGTCTGGCCGGTGGATATAGTCCGGCGGGCTCTCTTCTTCCTAAGGAGAAGATGGGCGTTAGAATGACTTGAGGGCATAGACCCTAGACGTGAAATTCGCACGCCATACCGTTGCACCAGAGTGTCGATCTAGTCTGCACTTCTTTTTTGCCCGCCTGGCTTTAGCGGCCCTTGTTGGCTGCCCTCCGCGGGCCCGGCACTCCGCCTCAAGGATTTCCCCTGCAAAACGAAACACTATTGGTTTACAGCATTCAAAATAAGGCATGGATGGGTCTCCTTCAAAAGTACCAGGACTTCGGTCTCGGCTACCTTTGAGGCTGGAAGTAATCCGGGATAGTCGGCCGTGATGGCCACTAAGGTGTTGTCCTTACTCAATTGATGAAACACCCCATCAATTAACTCCACACATAAGTCCGGATCCTCTTGAGAATCCGGATCGAGGGACCGTTCTGGGTCCTCGGGCTGTGGGGGAGGGCTGTTGATCTCCTTCACCGTCTGGCGTAACTCCTGCGTTAATATCACCAGACTGAATATTCAATTATGGGAATTTCGAAAGCGGGTAGATAAGTGAAATTGTTCGCTTACCCAACTTGGAGGATTGTACATGGAGAATCCGCCCTCCGGGTTGGCACGGAGGAATTCCTCTTCTTCTCCCTTGTACAAAGCGGATAAAATTCTCGTTAAGGTGGCGGCCGAATCCGGCCCCTTACGACCGCACCGGGTGGCGTCGTCCTCCCCGTTGAAATCCCACATGGGGTGGCCTCTGTATTGAAGCGGCTGCACCCCTCGCGTAATGCATATGGCCATGACCTTGATCATGGTCAGTCCGGAATGAGCCAACAACCTTATCCGGCTCATCAGGTAAAGGACGTCCCTGTCAGTTTCCCTCTGAGGATTCCGCGGGCGCCAGCTCAGGCGCTTCTTCAGCGGAGCATTATTGAACTCAGGGAGGCCGATCCGTACAGGGTCCGGCAGGGGGACGTCATCTATATAGAACCACTCCGAGGGCCAGTCCTCAGACGTCCTCTTTGGGGTACCGGATAGATATCCGGTCCCAGCGATGCGCCATAGTTCGGCTCCACCCACTTGATAAATAGACCCCTCCTGAGAACGGGGCACGAGGCAGAACAACCTCTTCCACAACGCGAAATGGGCCTCAAACGCCCAAAATCAGTTCGCAGAGGGCCACGAAACCCGCAATGTGTAGAATGGAGGCAGGCGTGAGGTGGTGTAGCTGGAGGCCGTAGAACTCCAGCAGCCCTTGGAGTAACGGATGAATTGGAAATCCGAGTCCTCTTATTAAATAAGGGACTAGGCATACCGCTCTCCTCGAGAGGGATGGGGGATGCTCTCTGCTTGCTCTCCGCCGCTATAAGTGGCGATCCTGGCTCGAACTGGGACCATATATGCTGGGGGAAGGAGCCCCTTGGATTGAAGCACTACGAGTTCACTATGCAGGACGGAGCATCTCTCCCAATACCTAGGCTTGGGGCTGGGAGCGCGTGAGGAGGAGCCGCGTCGGCTGTCCATGATGGAATGGATTTTTTGGTCAGAAGTGCTCCGATGAAAGCTTGCGAAGGGGAGATGGTGTGGTTCGGATCTAGATCCCGTCTCTTTTTATAGACAGCTTATTTGAGTCGCTAGGGGGGAAATGCAAAAATACCCTGGCTTTTCGCATTCGTTCGACACGTGGAAAATGGCCTTTATTGGGCGTGGAAGCCAAGGAGCGCAGCATTTATCAGAAGCCGGACACTATTCTACAAGTACATGGAGCTGGAGAAGAACCCGCCTTGCAATGCCGAAGACAATTTGCGCGCCGGACTCGTCGTCATTGAAGCCTGGTTCGGGGGCTACTGAGGGAGTCCTGGATTAGGGGGTGTCCGATGGCCGGACTATGACCTTTGGCCGGACTCCCGGACTATGAAGATACAAGATTGAAGACTCCGTCCCGTGTCCGGATAAGGACTTTCCTTGGCGTGGAAGGCAAGCTTGGCGATGCGATATGAAGATCTCCTCCCATTGTTACCGACTCTGTGTAACCCTAGCCCTCTCCGGTGTCTATATAAACCGTAGAGTTTTAGTCCGTAGGACCAACAACAATCATAGCATAGGCTAGCTTCTAGGGTTTAGCCTCTCTGATCTCGTGGTAGATCAACTCTTGTAATACCCATACTATCAATATTAATCAAGCAGGAGTAGGGTTTTACCTCCACCGAGAGGGCCCGAACCTGGGTAAAAACATCGCGTCCCTTGTCTCCTCTTACCATCCGCCTAGACACACAGTTCGGGACCCCCTACCCGAGATCCGCCGGTTTTGACACCGACACCTTCATTAACCATAAAGTGACACTTTTCCCAATTCAGGACGAGACTAGTGTCTTCACATCTCTGCAAAACTCGATCAAGGTTGCACAAACAATAATCAAAAGAGGATCCATAGACGGAGAAGTCATCCATGAATACCTCAAAAATCTTTTCACAAAAATCAGAAAATATAGCCATCATGCATCTTTGAAAGGTAGCAGGTGCATTACATAAACCAAAAGGCATATGTCTATAAGCAAAAGTACCAAAAGGGCAAGTAAGAGTAGTTTTAGATTGATCCCCCGCTGAAACAGGTATCTGAGAGAAGCCAGAATAACCATCTAGAAAGCAAAAATGTGTGTGTTTGGATAACCTTTCTAGCATTTGATCAATAAAAGGTAAACGGTAATGATCTTTGTTAGTAGCTTTATTTAACTTGCGGAAATCAATTACCATCCTATAGACTGTAATAATTCTTTGCGGGATCAATTCATCTTTATCATTAGGGACAACGGTAATACCTCCCTTTTTAGGGACACAATGGACAGGGCGTACCCATTCACTATCAGCAACGGGATAAATAATACCTGCCTCAAGGAGTTTTAGTATCTCCTTTCTCACCACTTCCTTCATTTTGGGATTTAATCGTCTTTGAGTATCTCTAACAGGTTTGGCATCTTTCTCCACTGAAATTTTGTGTTGACATAATGTGGGACTAATGCCTTTGAGATCATCTAGGGTATATCCTATAGCAGCTCGGTGCTTCTTAAGAGTTTTCAATAATCTTTCTTCTTCTTTCTCTGAAAGGTTAGCACTAATAATAACATGATATATTTCTTTTTCATCAAGATAAGCATACTTAAGATTATCAGGTAATGGTTTGAGTTCAAACACGGGATCACCCTTGGGTGGAGGGGGATTCCCAAGAATTTCAATGGGAAGATTATGTTTTAGCATAGGTTCTTGTTTAAGGAACACTTCATCTATTTCTTCCCTTTCCTTCATAAACATATCGTTTTCATGGTCTAGCAAATATTGTTCGAACGGATCGGTTGGAGGAACAGCAATGGAAGCAAGACCAATAATCTCATCCTTACTAGATGGTTCCTTTTCACGATGTTGTCTACTAAACTTAGCAAAATTAAACTCATGAGACATACCATCCAAGCCAACAGTGACAATATTCTTTTCACAATCAATTTTAGCACTAGCAGGGTTCAAGAAGGGTCTACCAAAAATAATGGGACAAAAATCATCTTGTGGGGAACCGAGAACAAGAAAATCAGCAGGGTATTTAATCTTCCCACACAAGACTTCAACATCTCTAACAATCCCAATAGGTTTAATGGTGTCCCTATTAGCAAGCTTAATAGTAACATCAATATCTTCAAATTCAACTGGTGCAATATCATGCATAATTTCTTTATAAAGATCATAAGGTATCGCATTAGCACTAGCACCCATATCACATAATCCATGATAACAATGATCTCCAATTTTAACAGAGATAACAGGCGTGCCTACAACAGGTCTATGTGTCTTAGTATCGGGTCTACCAATATTAGCAGTTTCACCCAAGAAAGAAATAACATGCCCATCTAAGTCCTCATCCAAAAGATCTTTAATCATAGCAATACCAGGTTCAATATTAATTTCCTCAGGAGGTGTATAGGTCCTAGTATTACTCTTATGAACAACAGTCGAAGCTTTAACATGATCTTTTATCCTAACGGGAAAAGGAGGTTTTTCAACATAAGCAATAGGAATAATAGGATCACTATATGTAATAGTCTTATCTTCGACTGTAATAGGTGCAACTACTTTCACTTCAACAGGAGGATTATAGTTAAACCACTTCTCTTTAGGGAGATCAACGTGTGTAGCAAAGGTTTCACAAAAAGTAGCTACTATCTCAGAGTCAAGTCCATACTTAGAGCTAAATCCACGGAAAGCATCGGTATCCATAAAAGATTTAACACAATGAAACTTAGGTGTCATACCTGACTCCTTACCATCGTCGGAACCCCAATCTTCAGCGTTACATTTAATTCTTTCTAATAAGTCCCATTTTAAATCAATAGTCTTCAGCATATAGGAACCAGCACAGGAGGTATCAAGCAAGCTGCGATTATCAAGAGAAAGCCGAGCATAAAAATTCTGAATAATCATTTCCCGAGAGAGCTCATGATTGGGGCATGAATATAACCTTGACTTAAGCCTCCACCAAGCTTGAGCGATGCTTTCTCCTTTGCGAGGCCATAAATTATATATGTAATTATGATCACGATGAACAAGATGCATAGGATAGAACTTCTGGTGACATTCCAATTTCAATCGCTTATAATTCCAAGAACTTGTATCATCACATAGCCTATACCATGTCATTGCATCTCAGTTCAAAGATAAAGGGAAGACCTTCCTTTTGACAACATCATCGGGAATACCTGCAAGCTTAAATAATCCACAAAGATAAGGTGTAAATCGGGATGCAATGTTCCGTCTCCTGCAAAAGGATTAGCTAGCAGTTTTTCTATCATACCCGAAGGAATCTCAAAGTGAACATTTTCATAAGGTTCAGTAGGTTGAGGTGCATTTCTTTGCTCTTCTGGTTGGGGTGAAGATACCCCAAACAAGCCACTCAAAGGATTAGTTTCCATAGTGACAAGTAACAGAAAATTTCAGCACACAATATGAATGTTTCCTTACCAAGTTCCACTCACCAAGAGCGCTACGCTCCCCGGCAACGGCGCCAGAAAAGAGTCTTGATGACCCACAAGTGTAGGGGATCTATCATAGTCCTTTCGATAAGTAAGAGTGTCGAACCCAATGAGGAGCAGAAGGAAATGATAAGCGGTTTTCAGTAAGGTTTTCTCTGCAAGCACTGAAATAGTAGATGATAGATAGTTTTGTGATAAGATAAATAGTAATGAGCAAAAGTAAATAAAGTAAATAAGGTGCAGCAAGGTGGCCCAATCCTTTATGTAGCAAAGGATAAGTCTGGACAAATTCTAATATTGAGGAAGGAGCTCCCGAGGACACATTGGTAATTATCATCAAGCTAGTTTTCATCACGCTCATATGATTCATGTTCGGTACTTTGATAATTTGATATGTGGGTGGACCAGCACTTGGGTACTGCCCTAACTTGGCCAAGCATCCCACTTATGGTTAACCCCTATTGCAAGCGTCCGCAACTACTAAAAGGAGTATTAAGGTAAACCTAACCACATCATTAAACATATGGGTCCATATCAACCCCTAACGAAGCAACGCATAAACTAGGGTTTAAGCTTCTGTCACTCTAGCAACCCATCACCTACTTATTATTTCCCTATGCCTTCCTATAGGCCCAAATAATGGTGAAGTGTCATGTAGTCGACATTCACATAACACGACTAGAGGAGAGACAACATACATCTCATCAAAATATCGAACAAATACCAAATTCACATGACTACTAATAGCAAGACTTCACCCATGTCCTCAGGAACTAACGTAACTACCCACAAAGCATATTCATGTTCATAATCAGAGGTGCAATAATATGCAGTAAGGATCTGAACATATGATCTTCCACCAAGTAAACCAATAAGTATCAACTACAAGGAGTAATCAACACTACTAGCAACCCACAGGTACCAATTTGTGGCTTTGGATACAAGATTGGATACAAGAGATGAACTAGGGTTTGAGAGGAGATGGTGCTGGTGAAGATGTTGATGGAGATTGACCCCCTCCCGATGAGAGGATCGTTGGTGATGACATTGGTGATGATTTCCCCCTCCCGGAGGGAAGTGTCCCCGGCAGAACAGCTCCACCAGAGCCCTAGATTGATTCTGCCAAGGTTCCGCCTCGTGGCGGCGGAGTTTGGTCTCGTAAGCTTGCCCATGAATTTTTCTAGGACAAAACCCTTCATATAGCAGAAGATGGACGCCGGAGGCCCACCAGGGAGCCCAGGAGATAGGGGGCGCGCCCCTAGGGGGGCGCGCCCTCGTGTCTCCTGGACAGGGTGTGGGCCCCCTGGCATATTTCTTTTGCTCATAATTCCTTAATAATTCCAAAAAGTTGTTTCATGGAGTCTCAGGTCTTTTGGAGTTGTGCAGAATAGGTTTCCAACGTTTGCTCCTTTTCCAGCCAGAATTCCAGCTGCCGGCATTCCCCCTCTTCATGGTAAACCTTGTAAAATAAGAGAGAATGGCCATAAGTATTGAGATATAATGTGTAATAACAGCCCATGATGCAATAAATATTGATATAAAAGCACGATGCAAAATGGACGTATCACTTACAACTAAATATCGAATAATCTAAACAATACTACTCCCTCCGTCCTAAAATTCTTGTCTTAGATTTGTCTAAATACGGATGTATCAAGTCACATTTTAGTATTAGATACATTCATATCTGGACAAATCTAAGACAAGAAGTTTGGGACGGAGGGAGTATATATCGAACATTCTCACATTTTATATGAATTTGTGGTAATGTTTGGTGTTTGCAACTCACATCTAAATACTTGTAGGAGTAGGGGGCGGGGCACCATACATAATGTGATAAACACATTATACATATGAGACATGGTTTAGATTATGAAGATCTAGCTAGAGCTAGAAATGTAATGTGATTTGAAATCAACATGAAGTGGATTCAAAAAATCGAGTTCGAGTTCATATAGTACACATAGTTCATATGTAACTCGAGACTAATCATGTGGTGTGCTGTGAAGATAGTACACAAATGATGGTTTAACTTGACAATAATGGTGATTGTAGATCTTATTAAAATAGAGAAACGAATTCAAATGCTTTGACTTCACAACAATCATTACTGTAGATCTTATTCATAGAGAGAAACGAATTCAAATTTAGTTCATATTGAAGCGGTAGTATATACGTTTGGAATGCACTAAAACGTTCATTTGAGTAGTAGGTTGCATGCATTATACACGTAGCGAAATATTTTAATTGAACATAACATGAATTCAAAGTTTCGAATGACATTTGTAGTGAGAATTGATTTGGTACAGTACACATTAGGCTTGTCCGGAAATTTCAACCCGCGCCTTGTTAGCCTGAAATATTTAAGATATATCTTTGTCTCGTTGTGCTCCCACAACTCCCTCTATCTCAACCCGCGCCTTGCTATTCCAAAATTACAACGCGCGCGAAAACTCCCACCTCCTGTGAAATCCTGACACGTGAAATGCCCGTGGTACCCCTGAACCGAAAGAACCACCTCAAATCGGTGGGGGTACTTTTGTAACTTACCCCACATTTCGGACAAGCGCGTCCGTAAGCCACGGTTCCCCAGTCCCATCTCATCCTCCCACCCATTCGTACACCGAGGCCGCGAAACCCGCGACGAAGGCCCACACCCTCCTCTGTCTGCCACCTAGCCGGAGCCTCTTCCCCAACGATGTCGTCCGCAGCAACACCTCGACGTCCCTCATCCACCATACCGGATGAGGATCCGTCGTCGATCTTGTCGTCCCGCCGGTTCAGCCACCCCGTCCTCCACCTCCAAGGAGCTGCCCCGATGTTCCCCTCGTCTTTCGCGCACCTCCATTCCCACACCACCGTCTTCACCTGCACCACCGGAAGAGCATCATCATCACCGTTTCCTTGGATGACGTTGTGGCCTAATCGGCGCCACCAAAGAGGTTGTACACTAATCACCGCATTTTCTTCTTGATTCGATCTCATTGTGCTGCCGGTGCTCGCTCCCGAGCTGACACGGCGTGGCTCCATCCACGTCGGCGTCGCCGGCCACTTCCTCCATGGCGTCGCTCCCTCAGCGGCGACGTCCACATTAGTAGGAGCTGCTGCTGCTTTATCTCTCGCTCGCACTGCTGCTCTGGTCTTGCTCTCGGTCCCCTGCCTGGTATGCTCTTGCTATTGCTCTTGCTCGCGCTGCTGCTCTCGCTCTTGCTCTTGCTTGCGATGCTGCTCCGATTTAGCTACACTTCAGTCGACTGAATCGACTTTTGGGTCACTCGATTTTCATGGAGGGGGGCTCACCGGGGTGAAGGAAGAACCAGCCGCAGCAGGGAGGGGGGCTCGCCGGAGAGGTACCCCACTATCTTTCTTTGGATTTAGGGTGGGGGTGGTGGTCGCCGGTGGTGGTGGGGTGGTGGCGTGGGGATCGCCGGAGAAAAAGCTCAGCACGGGGGGGGGGGCCTAGAGGGATGGCCGGCGCGGTGGAGGACCGGCGATGGGGAGTGTTTTCGGGGCGGGCAGCGGGGGGCTGCTGTTTGGCTGGTGGTGGCTGGCGGCTCAGGGGGGTGGAGGTTGAAGATGAACTGCAGGCCCTTGATTTCGTATCCAACGGCTGCAAAATCAACTGACCATAGATGAAAAAGTTAGTCAACTGACGTGTAGCCTCACCTTGCTAGTGCATTCAGTTTCGACAGTAAATTCAGTTTCGACAACAAAATTCAGTTTCGACAGTTAAATTTAGTTTTGACAGTTAAGTTCAGAGATGAGCAGCTGATGTATTTTACATCTAGCACTTTGTGGTTATGTATTTTACGTCATCTATTGGAGATTCTATTAGAATTCCACTCAGGTTAACGTTGTCTCTCTTGTCCTGCTTCAGCCTCAGCGTCGTACAACTCACCAGAGCTGCTCCAATGAGGAAACCCTCGATCACAGTGGAGCAGTACCTCGGGCTCCATCTCCAGACGCCTAAGATCTTCTTCCCCTCCTCTGACATCCAAGTCAGCCGGAGCATCCTCACCGGCCAACCCAATCATGCTGAGACCGACATGGCTTCGCCAAAGAGGTTGTACACTTGTTGCATCTCTTTTTTACTCTACATGTTATATATATTGTCCACTAATCACACGTAGTAATGGTAAATACGATTATTTTATCCTACTATATGACAAGCACTGAGGTACCAGGCAACTTAGCTATCCGTGATGGACTCTCTTGAACGCCGTCATTATTTATCTCTGCATGTTTGAGCTGTGCATTTGTCGATGGCCCTGGTAGTTGAGCTAGTAGGGCAGTGGCCTGGGTCCAAAGTAATAGAAGTAGCACAAAAACATTTTTTTAGTGTAGGATTTTCCTTGCTCAAGCCTGCGAATTGCCAGTGCCTGAAAGGAAATGTGAATGAAAAACATAGGAATTGGAGAGTTTCCTATGGTACTACTTTTCATGAATTTGGTGCAAAGGAATGGAGCAAAGGAAAACTGTTGGATTTGTTCCTTTAGTGTCTCCTTGAAAGAAAACCCATAGGAATTCTAATTTCCACTTCTCCTCCTTTTCATATTCCTATTCATCAAGCACAAGACTAAGATATAGTAGCATAATAGCATTATAACCGTACATTTTCTTGTGGTTTGACTTAATCTCACCATGCTTCTTTGCATCCTCTGATCTCCCAATTGTTGTGAATCAAACACCCAGATTGGCAGAAATCGTGTGTTTTTAAATTCTCTGTTTTGCACGTGCATTCCTATCCTATTCCTGTCTATTTGCTATCCCTGCATTGTTGGAATCCTCCAATTCAAACGAGCCCTTACAAAATTACTTCTCTTACATATAGTTATCAAATAAAACCTTGCATGGTTTGTCCCACTCCTGCCGCGCCGTCGTGCACCCCAGCTCAGCTACTGCAACGACAGAAGGGTCCAGCACAGGAGGGATCCGGCCTCCAGACTATCTTTTGCCGCCTCAGATCTTCTTCCCCGCCGCTGGCAGCCATGAAAACTGCATTACCCTCATCAACCGAGCAGATGACCTCGAGGACTACACAGGTCCGCAAGAGAGGTCGCACTCTTTCGTGTCTGCTTACTTATGCCTCTCTTAATATTACATGCTACATTATCGTCTTGTTCACCGATTAGACTCTAAGTCAGCTCCAAACTAATGGTCAAACTTGAGTTTTTAAATGGTTGTGGGTTACATATCGGGGCCGCAATCAATAGTATCTATCTACTATCTGGTTAATCTCTGGTGTCTACTATGAGTTTCATATTGGGTGGGAAACAAACAGTAAAGAAGCCATTATCTGTATTTTTTAACTGAAGCCATTATCTGCCTGCTATTATTGGTTTTGGGTCTATCCACAGGTTGCTACCATTACTCTGGATTTCTGCATGCACTCCTTACGTTATCTTATTATGTTTTATTCCTATGCATGACAGTTATTGTAAACAATGGAACTAAACATGTAGAGCAAAAGAGACGAGACTTGCGTGGCAATAAAATTGCATGCAGATGTCGCTCCATGATAGGTGCAAAGGCAGCCCCCCCCCCCTCCACGCATTTCGGATTGTAATCTAGAGGAAGATATCTGTTCTGAGGGGGATTCAGAAGGAGAAGACAACTCCTATTTACCCCCTGAGGTCTTTGCTCTAACTTGGCATGCTGATGTTGGTTATATCATGCATATGGTGCCTTGCATTGCTTACTTCATACATCAAATATGGCATCTGCTTAGTTTAGACATCCTTTGTGCGAATGCCATCTGTTTATTCATCGTTTATGTGAATTATGCAACGCCATCTTGTTTAGCCATGCATCATATATGTGAATTTTGCAATGCCATCCTGCTTAGCCAGTCATCTTATATGTAAATTATATCAGGCCATCCTTTTTTTGTTACATATTACATTTGTCAACAATGTTAGTACATTCAACTGCTCTTCGTGTGCATCAACCATTTGACACGGTGATGGCAAATTCTGGAGTGAAAACCAGGTCTTCAGAGCAGACTATGCTACCTTACGAAGCGCATATCTCGCTGGTTACGGATAGCTCCTCAGAGGAGGATTTAGAGACAGATGACCAGTCCTATCCCCCCCCCCGAGGTGTATGCTCTAACTTGGCAGGGTTATGTTGCTCATATCGTGCATATGGTGTCTCACATTGTTATGTCATTTGATTAGTTTAGACATGCTTTGTGTGAATGCCACCTGTTCAGTGTCTAATTACCATATATGTGAATTATGCATTGCCATCTTGTTGCAAGACATTATATATGTGAATTATGCAACGCTATCTTGTTGCAAAGGCATTTTATATGTGAATTATGCAATGCCATGCTGTTTAGCCAATCATCATGTATGTGAATTATATCATGCTATCATTTTTTTGTATTATGTGTTCCATTTGTCGACAACGTTTGTATATTCAACTACTCTTCCTGTGCATCATCCATTTGAAGTGGTGATGGAAGTATCTGGAGTGAAAACAAGGTATTCAGAGTAGACAATGCTACTTGCTGAAGCAGACATCTTGCTGGTTATAGAGAGCTCCTCAAAGGAGGATTCAGAGACTAATGACCAGTCCTATTTCCCCCCTGAGGTCTATGCTCAAACTTGGCAGGGTTATATTACCCATGCCATGCATGTTGTCTTGCATTGCTTAGTTTTTACATCATATATGGATTGTCATCTGCTTACTTGCTTACTATATAAATCATATATTTGAATTATATCATGCCATCATGTTTACATAGTACATACACATCATCTATCTGAATTATGGCATGGCAGCCCATTTAATAAAGACATCATATAGTTATATCATCTCATCCTATTTAGTGTTTACAGTCATCATATTTTGAATTATGCCATTCTATCTGTGAATGTATGTGAATTATGGCATGCCAACCTAT
This sequence comes from Triticum aestivum, assembly GCF_018294505.1. NCBI lineage: Eukaryota > Viridiplantae > Streptophyta > Magnoliopsida > Poales > Poaceae > Triticum > Triticum aestivum. Next base: position 598,924,550 of record NC_057795.1, on the reverse strand, counting down.
TTAATAAACACATTATATAGTTATATCATGTCATCCTGTTTACATAGTCAACATATTTTGAACTATGTATTTCCATATTTTTTAGTTAGCCATCATAATGTGAAATTGTGTCATGCTATCCTGTTTAGTTAGCCATCATATATGTGAAATTGTGTCATGCTATCATGTTTGGTTAGACAACATAAATGTGAATTATTTCATGCCCTCTTTTATTCCCCACTATCCATTGCACCTGCCTATCATACAATGTCTATACTTTCAATTACTTTTTTTGTTTATCAGCCATTTGAACTGGAGAGGGTGATGGCAGTATCTAAGGGAGTAACAACACGGTCTTCAGAAAATATAGTGCTACCAGTTGATGCAGATAGAACCATGGTTGTACTTGCCCAAGGACTAGATCCACCTCACATAACCCAGACTCTCGCAGATTGTACCCTACCCAGTTGGACAGAGAACCAGCTACACCCCTTCTAACCCCAACCCCGGCAGATAGTAACCCAGTTCTAGTTGACACAACACCATCTCCACCACAGAGCACCCAAACACGAGCAGTTAGTAAGGGAACTGCAGTGCCCAAAGCACGAGGACCACCACTCTGAATCCCAACTCAACGCTTAAAGGAGAAGAAGATTTGTTCTCAGGTCAGGTTCTGTAGCTATGGTTCATACTGCTTTGCTCTTGGATTACTATATTTACCCATACCAACTATTTTCAAATTTGAAGGATGGAATTGAAACTCCAATGGCGCAACAGGTATGTTTTAAACCTGTTTCTTTAACTGGTTTGCTGTTGTAACCTGCTCTATGTTGATTTCAGTTTCAATTGAATAAACAATTATGTTCTCATGTCATGCACATTACAAGTGTTGTTATTGCTCTATAGTTTCCCACAATTATATTTTGTCTATTCTGCTTTGTCTTGAACAAATATTATTTGAACTGTGTCTCTATCTTGATTTGGCAACAAAAACTAGAATGATATAGACCATAAAGTGACCACGGTACATAGATATATGTTGGTTTCATGCTGTTATCCTATCCACTTTACTACTGAACTCATTTACCAAAATGAGTTTCATATACAACATGGTAAACCTGTGATGTGCCTGCTTGTTTCTCTTTTAGAATGCGGACAAAATATTAGAGAACAGTACCGCATTATACAATGGTAAAGGAAGTAATGCAGATAAGGTTCAAGATAGTGAGACATCCCTATTGGTCTCCAAGAAAGCTGATAAAAACTATCTTGACGACAGTGAGAGAACCCAAAAGTCCTGTCTTGATGTAGTGTTCGAGTTACTGGCCACTACTGCTGGCACAAGCTCTTCGAACTCGCTATCTGAATCAGTTTGTCTTCTTGAGTCTCAACTTCAAGTTGAAAGACATCGATCAGATGTGCTGCGACAGGAAGCTGAAAGACTGAGGAAGTCCCTGCAGAATTCAGATGCATACTTCCTGGTGCAACAGCAAGCGCTGGAGGATTTAAGCGCCAAACAAGAGAAAGTTAATAAGCTTGCTAAGAATCTTGCCAGCATTATGGGTACACAGGATATTGTTTCTTGAGATCTTCTAAAGTGGTTTCAGTTCTAGATTTGTTTTGCTATGGCGTTTATTTGCGCTGGTCGCCAACTTTGACAACCAGTGTATATGATATGCTACTTTGTTCCCTATATTTGCACTGGTGGCAAACTTTGATGCCTAGTGGATGTAATATGTGTAATAGCCGTGATAGCCTATCGTTAGTTGCTTGCTTATTTATTTACTTGTTGTCTTGTTTATTTGTTTGCTTGCAGTCAGTGCAGTTCTTTTTCCGTGGTTAGCTAGTGGCCGCAATAACCTATTTTTTAAAACTAGGCCACAATAACCATGGGCTACGTATTTACTGTCGTGACACTGGGCCTCCTACCGGCCGTAGAAACAATGGGCCTTCTATGGGCCGTAGAAACAATGGGCCTTCTATGAGCCGTAGAAACAATGGGCCTTCTACGGGTCGTATCATCAATGGGCCTTATATGGGCCATATGATCGATTGGCCAAACATGGGCCAATAACAAACCGCATTATGGCCGTAAACGAGCTAGAGTTGGAATCATCCGTTCATGGGCTGGCCATAATGGGTCGTCGTTAATAGGTTGTATTTGATGACGCTATGAAATCAGCCCAACGTATTAACGGCCACAAACGGGCCGACTGTGTCAACGGGCTGAATTTGGCCCACAAGCAGAAAATGACAGTAATAGGTCGTAAGTAACCGAATGCTGGAAATGAGCCCAAGAATAAATGGGCCGTGAGATGGCCGAAAGATAACATGGACTGGAAATGCCCCAATAGAATGATGGGCCATTAATGGGTATAAAGTGATACACTGTTTATTATGGGCCAGTTTCACCACGTGTCATTAATGGGCCAAGAGTTACAAAGGGCCTCATATGGGCCGAAAGACGTCATGGGCCATACATGGGCCGGAAGATAAAACAGGCTGGAATCATATTGGATGGCCCATATGACGCTACTGGGCCTAATTCGGATAGGTCGTAACAGGCCCTGGGTTAGCGGGTTGTAAATGGGCTATATGCGAACAGGCCGTTAACAGGCTTTCAGTTGGCCGGCCCGCCACCTTTTGACCAAGTCAAACAGGCCGGCCTTTTCACATGAATGGGCCTCTATTGGGTCATGCCACGTGTCGATGTATCATAGGCGCCTTCTGTCCAATGAGTGGATGACATCTGTCCCAACGATGAGCCGACACGTGTTTCCTCCAGTCAATGATGATATTACATGTGGAAAATCCCCATTGGTCGGGGCTGTTAACGGGTTATCGGATCCAAAACTGGACCCAATAGCTTAACGGTGTTCCGTTACGGTGGATGCCACGTGTCGGTCACCCTTGACGAAAGCACTTCTGTGACGCGCGATTTATCGTCATGGAAGTGGACACTTCCAATATGATAATTTTGGTAATGTCATGGAACACTTCTACAACAGCACATTTATGACTATCTTGATTCTGTCATAAAATCGCCATAGATGTACATGCATGACAAAAAACGCGACCTACTGATACGTCTCCAATGTATCTATAATTTTTGATTGTTCCATGCTATATTACTATGTGTTTTGAATGATTATGGGCTTTATTATACACTTTTATATTACTTTTGGGACTAACCTATTAACCAGAGGCCCAACCCATATTGTTGTTTTATTGCATGTTTCAGTATTTCAAAGAAAAGGAATATCAAACGGAGTCCAAACGGAATGAAACCTTCGGCAACGTGATTTTTTTCGAAGATTATGATCCGGGAGACATGGAGTTCACGTGAGAAGAGCCTCTAGGAGGCCACGAGATAGGAGGGCGCGCCCCCTGTCTCGTGGGCCCCTCGAGCACCCCTCGACCGACTTCTTTTGCCTATATAGTCCCACGTACCCTAAAAACATCCACGGAGAAGATAGACTGGGAGTTCCGCCGCCGCAAGCCTCTGTAGCCACCAAAAACCTCTCGGGAGCCCGTTCGGGCACCCTGCCGGAGGGGGAATCCATCACCGGTGGCCATCTTCATCATCCCGGCGCTCTCCATGACGAGGAGGGAGTAGTTCACCCTCGGGGCTGAGGGTATGTACCAGTAGCTATGTGTTTGATCTCTCTCTCTCTCTCTCGTGTTCTCTCTTATGTTCCCTCTATGGCACGATCTTGATGTATCCCGAGCTTCGCTATTGTAGTTGGATCTTATGATGTTTCTCCCCCTCTACTCTCTTGTGATGAATTGAGTTTCCCCTTTGAAGTTATCTTATCGGATTGAGTCTTTTATCAGAACACTTGATGTATGTCTTGCCGTGCTTATCTGTGGTGACAATGGGATATCATGTGCCTCTTGATGTATGTTTTGGTGACCAACTTGCGGGTTCTGCCCATGAACCTATGCATAGGGGTTGGCACACGTTCTTGACTCTCTGGTAGAAACTTTGGGGCATTCTTTGAAGTACTTTGTGTTGGTTGGATGAATCTGAGATTGTGTGATGCATATCGTATAATCATGCCCACGGATACTTGAGGTGACAATGGAGTATCTAGGTGACATTAGGGTTTTGGTAGATTTGGGTCTTAAGGTGTTATTCTAGTACGAACTATTTTATAGATCGATCCGAAAGAATAGCTTTGAGGTGGTTTCGTACCCTACCATAATCTCTATGTTTGTTCTCCGCTATTTGTGGCTTTGCAGTGAATCTTTGTTGCATGTTGAGGGCTTGTTATATGATCTATCTATGTTATTATTGTTGAGAGCACTTGCACTCGTGAAAGTATGGACCCTAGGCCTTGTTTCCTACCATTGCAATACCGTTTACGCCCACTTTTATCATTAGTTACCTTGCTGTTTTTATTATTTCAGATTACAAAAACCTATATCTACTATCTATTTTGCACTTGTATCACCATCTCTTCGTCGAACTAGTGCACCTATACAATTTACCATTGTATTGGGTGTGTTGGGGACACAAGAGACTCTTTGTTATTTGGTTGCAGGGTTGTTTGAGAGAGACCATCTTCATCCTACACCTCCTACGGATTAATAAACCTTAGGTCATCCACTTGAGGGAAATTTTCTACTGTCCTACAAACCTGTGCACTTGCAGGCCCAACAAACGTCTACAAGAAGAAGATTGTGTAGTAGACATCAAGCTCTTTTATGGCGCCTTTGCCGGGGAGGTTAGCGCTTGAAGGTATATCTTTAGATCTTGCAATCGAATATTTTTGTTTCTTGTTTTATCATTAGTTTAGTTTATAAAATAAAACTACAAAAAATGGAATTGAGTTTGTCTCATACGCTTCATCTTTTTAATATCTTTCGTGAGAATGATGGAAAGGAAAATTGTGCTCAAGTGCTAGAAGAAGAATTACATAGAATGCTTGGCATGAAATATGTGAATGATGAGCATGATTGCAATGTTGTTAGTATGAATTCCTTGAATATCCATGATGCTAATGATATGCAAAGCCACAAGCTTGGGGAAGCTATGTTTGATGAAGATGATATTTTTTGTCCCCCAAGTTTTGATGAGCAAATTTATTTTGATGATAGCATGCCTCCTACTTATGATGATTATATTGATGAAAGTGGGTTTGGAAGAGTGTCAACTTTAGGAAGTAGTGATCCCACTATTTTGGAGGATGTTGAATCTTATTGTGATGAACTTGAAAGTGGATTTGGAAGAGTGTCAACTTTATTTAGGGATAATTCCACTATTTCGGAAGAGGTTCCAATTGATTATGAGAACAAAGTTGCTATCTATGATGATTATTGTGATGACTTGTATTATATTGAGAATAATCATAACCATGAAACTTGTCATCATGATTTTAGTTTTCAATTGGATTATGCCTCACATGATAATTATTTTGTTGAGTTTGCTCCCACTATTATTCATGAGAAGAAATTTGCTTATGTGGAGAGTAGTAAATTTTGTATGCAAGTAGATAATGAAAAGAATGCTTTAGGTGCTGGTTATATTTTTGAATTCATTCATGATGCTACTGAAAATTATTATGAGGGAGGAACATATGCTTGTAGGAATTGCAATAATGTCAAGTTTCCTCTCTATGTGCTTAAAATTTTAAAAGTTATGCTTGTTTTACCTTCCTATGCTTGTTGATTATTGTTCCCTAAGTTGTTTGCTCGCAAAATATCTATGCATAGGAAGTGGGTTAGGCTTAAATGTGCTAGTCATATTCTTCATGATGCTCTCTTTATTTTTCAATTCTTATCTTTTATGTGAGCATCATTGTCATCATCATGCCTAGCTAGAAAGGCATTAAAGAAAAGCGCGTGTTGGGAGACAACCCAATATTTATCATTACTGTTTTTGTGTGTCCACATGATTATGCTACTGTAGTAATCATGTTTTATAGCTTTTATTTCAATAAAGTGCCAAGTAGAACCTTTGGGAAGACTTGGGTGAAGTTTATATGATCTTGCTGTGAAAAACAGAAACTTTAGCGCTCACGAGATAGCTGTCATTTTTACTGGAGAGTGCTTTTAGGTTGATTCTTTTTGCAGATGATTAATAGAAAAATTTCTCAGGTCCAGCAATTTATTTCATAATTTTTGGGGTTCCATAAGTATACATTTGATACAGATTACTACAGACTGTTCTGTTTTTGACAGATTCTGTTTTCTATGTGTTGTTTGCTTATTTTGATGAATCTATGAGTAGTATCAGAGGGTATGAACCATAGAGAAGTTATAATACAGTAGATATTACACCAATATGAATTTAGAATGAGTTCATTACAGTACCTAAGTGGTGGTTTTATTTTCTTATACTAATGGAGCTTACGAGTTTCGTGTTGAGTTTTGTGTGGTTGAAGTTTTCAAGTTTTGGGTAAAGATTCGATGGACTATGGAATAATGAGTGGCAAGAGCCTAAGCTTGGGGATGCCCAAGGCACCCCAAGGTAATATTCAAGGACAACCAAGAGCCTAAGCTTGGGGATGCCCTGGATGGCATCCCCTCTTTCGTCTTCGTTCATCGGTAACTTTACTTGGAGCTATATTTTTATTCGCCACATGATATGTGTTTTTCTTGGAGCGTCATTTTATTTTGTTAGTTTTTGCTTGCTGTTAGTTAGAATAATGTTTTGCACCTTTTTTTCAATAAAAGAGTCAAGGATAGCCTTTACCATGCTTATTTTGCTAGTTTACATGTTGCTGTTTGAAAACAGAAAGTTTACCGCTGTTGCAAAAATTCCCTAGAAAAGTCAGAGAACAGTATAACATTGAATAGTTTTGCATATTAAGCTCTGATAAATTTATTACAGTGGGAATTTTAGTTCATAATTTTTGGAGTCAGGGAAGTATTGATACTCTTGCATTCTTTACAGACTGTACTGTTTTGGCAGATTGCTGTTATGTTTGCATTGTTTGCATATGTTTGCTTGTTTAATGATTCTATTTGAGGATAGGAGTATTGAATATGCAGAGGCATTTAGTATGCAATGTTGAATAATAATTTTAGTAATTTGTTACAGTAGAAAATGATAAGGTTTTGCATTGGTTTATACTAACCTATCTCACGAGTTCTTGTTGAGTTTGTTGTGAATGAAGCTTTTGATAAAAAGAGAAACCATGATACGAGAGGAATTAAAGAGACACAAAAGTTCAAGCTTGGGGATGTCCAAGGCACCTCAAGATAATATCTCAAGAAGTCTCAAGCATCTAAGCTTGGGGATGCCCCGGTAGGCATCCCACCTTTCTTCTTCAACAACTATCGGTTAGTATCGGTTGAGCCTAAGTTTTTGCTTCTTCACATGAGTTGTGCTATCCTTGCAATGTCATTTTATTTTGTTTTGCTTGCTGCTTGAATACAATACCAAGATCTGAAATTCTTTAATGAGAGAGAGTCTTCACATAGTTGCATAATTATTTAGCTACTCTTGATCTTCACTTATATCTTTCGGAGTAGTTTGTCATTTGCACTAATGCTTCACTTATATCTTTTAGAGCACAACGGTGGTTATATTTTGTAGAAATTGCTAGTCTCTCATGCTTCACTTATATTATTTTGAGAGTCTTAAACAGCATGGTAATTTGAACGAAAACTATCATAGGAAGTGAATTCGATGCTATAATCAATTCGATACTTGATAATTGTTTTGAGCTATGGAGGTAGTGATATTAAAGTGATGCTAGTTGGGTGATTATGAATTTAAAAAATGCTTGTGTTGAGGTTTGTGATTCCCGTAGCATGCACGTATGGTGAACCTCTTTGTGATGAAGTTGGAGCACAATTTTATTTATTTATTGTCCTCCTTATGAGTGGCGGTCGGGGACGAGCGATGGTCTTTTCCTACCAATCTATCCCCCTAGGAGTATGCGCATAGTGCTTTGGTTTTTAATGACTTCTATATTTTTGCAACAAGTGCATGAGCTCTTTTGATTAATGTTGAGTCCATGGATTATACGCACCTCACCCTTCCATTATTGCTGGCCTCTCTTGTGCCGTGCAACTTTCGCCGGTACCATACACCCACCATTTACCTTCCTCAAAACAGCCACCATACCTACCTATTATGGCATTTCCATAGCCATTCCGAGATATATTGCCATGCAACTTTCCACCGTTCCGTTCATATGACACACATTACTTTTGTCATATTGCTCCTTGCATGATCATGTAGTTGACATCGTATTTGTGGCAAGGCCACCTTCGTAATTTTCATACATGTCACTCTTGATTCATTGCATACCCCGGTACACCGCCAGAGGCATTCATATAGAGTCATATCTTGTTCTAGCCTTGAGTTGTAAATCCATAAAAGTGTGATGATCTTCATTATTAGAGCATTGTCCTAGTGAGGAAAGGATGATGAAGACTATGATTCCCCCACAAGTCGGGATGAGACTTCGAACTTTACAAAAAAAAGAGAAAGGCCAAAAAGAAAAGGAGAAAGGCCAAAAAGGAAGAAAAAAGAAGGCCAAAGAAAAGAAAAAAAAGAAAAAAATAAAATGAGAGAAAAAGAGAGAAGGGACAATGCTACTATCTCTTTTTCCACACTTGTGCTTCAAAATAGCACCATGATCTTCATGATAGAGAGTCTCATATGTTGTCACTTTCATATACTAGTTGGAATTTTTCATTATAGAACTTGGCTTGTATATTCCAATGATGGGCTTCCTCAAAAGTGCCCTAAGTCTTCATGAGCAAGCAAGTTGGATGCACACCCACTTAGTTTCTTTTGTTGAGCTTTCATATATTTTTAGCTTTAGTGCATCCGTTGCATGGAAATCCCTACTCACTCACATTGATATCTATTAATTGGCCTCTCCATAGCCCGTTGGTACGCCTAGTTGATGTGAGACTATCTTCTCCTTTTTGCCTTCTCCACAACCACCATTCTATTCCACATATAGTGCTATGTCCATGGCTCACGCTCATGTATTGCGTGAAAGTTGAAAGAGTTTGAGATTATTAAAGTATGAAACAATTGATTGGCTTGTCATCGGGGTTGTGCATGATTAAATACTTTGTGTGATGAAGATAGAGCAACACCCAGACTATATGATTTTGTAGGGATAACTTTCTTTGGCCATGTTATTTGAGAAGACATGATTACTTTGATTAGTATGCTTGAAGTGTTACTATTTCTTTTATCAATATGAACTTTTATTTTGAATCATTTGGATCTGAACATTAATGCCACAATAAAAGAAAATTACTTTGAGAATTATGCTAGGTAGCATTCCACATCAAAAATTCTGTTTTTATCATTTACCTACTTGAGGACGAGCAGGAATTAAGCTTGGGGATGCTTGATACGTCTCCAACGTATCTATAATTTTTTATTGTTCCATGCTATATTACTATGTGTTTTGAATGATTATGGGCTTTATTATACACTTTTATATTACTTTTGGGACTAACCTATTAACCGGAGGCCCAGCCCATATTGCTGTTTTATTGCCTATTTCAGTATTTCAAAGAAAAGGAATATCAAATGGAGTCCAAACGGAATGAAACCTTCGGCAACATGATTTCTTGGAAGATTATGATCCGGGAGACTTGGAGTTCACGTCAGAAGAGCCTCGAGGAGGCCACGAGATAGGAGGGCGCCCCCCCCCCCTACTGGGCGTGCCCCCTGTCTCATGGGCCCCTCAAGCACCCCCCGACCGACTTCTTTCGCCTATATAGTCCCAAGTACCCTAAAAACAATCCACGGAGAAGATAGATTGGGAGTTCCACCGCCGCAAGCCTCTGTAGCCACCAAAAACCTCTTGGGAGCCCGTTCCAGCAACCTGCCGGAGGGGGAATCCATCACCGATGGCAATCTTCATCATCCTGGCGCTCTCCATGACGAGGAGGGAGTAGTTCACCCTTGGGGCTGAGGGTATGTACCAGTAGCTATGTGTTTGATCTCTCTCTCTCTCTCTCTCGTGTTCTCTCTCATGTTCCCTCTATGGCACGATCTTGATGTATCCCGAGCTTTGCTGTTGTAGTTGGATCTTATGATGTTTCTCCCCCACTAATCTCTTGTGATGAATTGAGTTTCCCCTTTGAAGTTATCTTATCGGATTGAGTCTTTTATGAGAACACTTGATGTATGTCTTGCCGTGCTTATCTGTGGTGACAATAGGATATCATGTGCCTCTTGATGTATGTTTTGGTGACCAACTTGCGGGTTCCGCCCATGAACCTATGCATAGGGGTTGGCACACATTCTTGACTCTCCGGTAGAAACTTTGGGGCATTCTTTGAAGTACTTTGTGTTGGTTGGATGAATCTGAGATTGTGTGATGCATATCGTATAATCATGCCCACGGATACTTGAGGTGACAATGGAGTATCTAGGTGACATTAGGGTTTTGGTTGATTTGTGTCTTAAGGTGTTATTCTAGTATGAACTCTTTTATAGATCGATCCGAAAGAATATCTTTGAGGTGGTTTCGTACCCTACCATAATCTCTACGTTTGTTCTCCGCTATTAGTGGCTTTGGAGTGACTCTTTGTTGCATGTTGAGGGCTTGTTATATGATCTATCTATGTCATTATTGTTGAGAGAACTTGCACTAGTGAAAGTATGAACCCTAGGCCTTGTTTCCTACCATTGCAATACCGTTTACGCCCACTTTTATCATTAGTTACCTTGCTGTTTTTATTATTTCAGATTACAAAAACCTATATCTACTATCTATTTTGGACTTGTATCACCATCTCTTCGCCGAACTAGTGCACATATACAATTTACCATTGTATTGGGTGTGTTGGGGACACAAGAGACTCTTTGTTATTTGGTTGTAGGGTTGTTTGAGCGAGACCATCTTCATCCTATGCCTCCTACGGATTGATAAACCTTAGGTCATCCACTTGAGGGAAATTTGCTACTATCGTACAAACCTGTGCACTTGCAGGCCCAACAAACGTCTACAAGAAGAAGGTTGTGTAGTAGACATCACCCACTGTGACAAACACGTATCATCACAGAAGTGTATTTTTTTGTAGTTTTTGTCGCCGACCCCCTCTAGATGAAGTGCTCTAGTGTTTCTATATTTTTGTTTGTTTATTCAGTCTTTGTGTTTTCTTTTATCAAAAAAAATTCATCTAGATCTCTTCTCTTTTATTCGTTTTCTAATTCATTGCAAATCTTTTAGTAAATTCCTTGGAAATCCTTAAGTGATTTTATTTGCCAAGTGAGTTAAGTTGACAAAATGTTTACTCTGTGTTGAACTCGGTCTCTCCAATTTGAACCTATCGGCCTTAACGAAACACAAGGTATACTTGTGAATAGATAATTGGTCCAACCAACACGGTCTAACTCGGTTGCACCGATCAGGATCTTCTATGATTCTGCCAACTCGGTGTCACCGATGAATATGGATCGGCATTACCGATTTTAGTGCTGAGAAAACTTTTTTCCATTGCATCCTGCACATATTTTTAGCTCCACTCAATGATTCTTATCCTCTACCTGCATCATAATCTACATGCTGCTTTGAAGTGAGTCTCAAGACAAAACCTGTTTGACTCATGCTCCAAGTGTTCCCTTCTTGGAAATTGATGTCAAAGGGGGAGAGAGAACACATCAAAGCTTATCACATGGGAGAGAAAGCACATCTTAGCCTCCCCAGATGCTTGTTGTCAATAGAGGAGAGAAGTTGCATGTCTTCAAGAGGGGAAAGACATGTTGATACTTGACTGATTGTACCATTTCTTGCTTTTAGTGGTTCTTGTTTTGATTTTCTCTTACCCTACCTTCTCCCATTATCCAATATCAAATCCAGGGGAGAAAGAGTTCAAATCTAAGGTAAGGAAATATTTGGAATTCAGTGCATATATTTAATCTTGGGACATGTCCATATCCAAATGGAGTACTAAGTACTCACTCATTACATGTCATCCCATTCTTGGTACTCTTGTGGTTTCCTGAACTTGCTTTATTTAGAGTATTATTGTGTTATCTAACCTTGTTTTCTCAAGCTCATCTCTTCCAAAGCCAGCTCAAGATCACAAGGTAAGTATATGCATCACAATCATGTGCATGATGATCTCTTGCTGCTGCACATATTGTTTGCAAGAAAGATTCATGAACATGTAGGTATACCTATTCTATCTATATCATTTGCTCTGATGCATATAGCCAAGATACATGTAACTCATTGCTTGCTCTGACATGCGTATGCATACACATGTTCTTACATTCCATCTTACATGTCTGCATACATGTAGGGGGGCCAATGCATGTTACATGTCCTTCCAAACCTTTACCTGTTGCTATTCATATATTTATATAATGCTTTGATGTATGTTGTTATAAATTACCAAAAAGGGGAGATTGAAAGCACAAGTGCTCCCTGGGTGATTTTGGTAATCAATGACAACATATCTCTTGTTGGACTAATATTTTTATCAAGTGTATTTCAGATGAGTTCAACAATGGAGTGGCAAGGATAAGAAGATGTGGAACTCCTTCAAAATGCTAAGGACAAAGATTGGCAAAGGCTCAAGACTCTTCATTTTCATTTTGGTGATCCAAGATCACATTGAGTCTGTAGGAAAGCCAATACTATTACAAGGGGATGAGGTGTTGCTTAATGGTCTACTTGCTCAAAGTGCTTAGTGATATTGCTCCAAAACCCTCAGCCACTTTTTCATTTCCACATTTGTCCAAAACCTAAAGTAAAAACTCGGCCCCACCAATTTGATCTATCCGGCGCCATCGAGTTCATTTCACATAGCCACTACCAGAAATCCTAATCAATTTGGTCACACCGATACGGATCTCGGTCTCACCGAGATGCCCTGGCAAACTCTCTATTGTCTGCTGCAGTTATTTTGGTACCACCAATATGTGTAATCGGACACACCGAGTTTGCCTGACCAACTCTGTGTTTGATCATTGATGAAATCGGTCTCACCGAGTTCATGCAATCGGTCTCACAGAGATGAGGTTTTACCCTAGCCCTAGCACATCGGTCCCATTGAGTTGATCTTGTTGGTCCCACCGAGATTCCTAACATTCACATTTTGAACTAAATCAATCTCACCGAGTTCTTCTATTCGGTCTGACCGAGTTGGGTAAAAAGTGTGTAACAGTTGGATTTTGTGTGGAGGCTATATATACCCCTCCACCCCCTTCTCCATTTGAGAGAGAGCCATCAGAATGTGCCTACACTTCCACTACTCATTTTCTGAGAGAGAACCACCTACCCATGTGTTGACACCAAGACATTCCAATCCAACCACAAGAATCTTGATCTCTAGCCTTCCCCAAGTTGCTTTCCACTCAAATCATCTTAATACCATAGCCAAATCTGTGTGAGAGATTTGAGTGTTGGGGAGACTATCATTTGAAGTACAAGAGCAAGGAGTTCATCATCAACACACCATCTATTACCTTTTGGAGAGTGGTGTCTCCTAGATCGGTTATCTGTTACTTGGGAGCCTCCGTCAAGAGTGTGGAGTTGAACCAAGGAGTTTGTAAGGGCAAGGAGATCACCTACTTCATGAAGATCTACCCAAGTGAGGCAAGCCCTTCGTGGGCGATGGCCATGGTGGGATAGACAAGTTTGCTTCTTCGTGGAACCTTCATGGGTGGAGCCCTCCATGGACTCGCGCAACTATTACCCTTCGTGGGTTGAAGTCTCCACTAACGTGGATGTACGATAGCACCACCTATCGGAACCACACCAAAAATCTCCATGTCTTCATTGCGTTTGCACACTCCAATCCCATACCTTTACTTTCTTGCAACTAGCATGCTTTACTCTTTCCGCTTCTTACACTCTTGCCATGCTTGCTTGAAGTGTGTTGGGAATGTTTGAAATTGTGCTAATTTTCAACCTCAACTTGAAGAACTTAAAAACTGCTACTTTTGCTTGTTGAGGGTATAATCACCCCCGTCTAGACACCTCTTCTCGATCTTTTCAGGAGTATCCGCATAAGACCTCATACAAACTATCTCATTCACTCTTAAAAGATGTCATTGAGGGAGTCCTGGATTAGGGGGTCCTCGGACAGCCGGACTATGTACTTGTACCGGACTATTGGACTATGAAGATACAAGATTGAAGACTTCATCCTGTGTCCGAGTGGGACTCTACTTTGCATGGAAGGCAAGCTTGGCAATTCGGATATGTAGATTTCCTTCTCTGTAACCGACTCTGTATAACCCTAGCCCCCTCCGATGTCTATATAAACCGGAGGGTTTAGTCCGTCGGACAACGACAATCATAATCATACGCTAGCTTCTAGGGTTTAGCCTCTACGATCTCGTGGTAGATCAACTCTTGTAATACTCATATCATCAAGATCAATCAAGCAGGAAGTAGGGTATTACCTCCATAGAGAGGGCCTGAACCTGGGTAAACATTGTGTCCCCCGCCTCCTGTTACCATTAGCCTTGGACGCACAGTTCGGGACCCCCTACCCGAGATCCGCCGGTTTTGACACCGACATTGGTGCTTTCATTGAGAGCTCCACTGTGTCGTCACCATAAGGCTTGATGGCTCCTTCCATCATCCACAACGATGCAATCCAGGGTGAGGTTTTCCTCCCCGGACAGATCTTCGTATTCGGCGGCTTTGCACTGCGGGCCAACTCGCTTGGCCATCTGGAGCAAATCGATAGCTACGCCCCTGGCCATCAGGTCAGGTTTGGAAGCCTAAACTACACTGCCGACATCCGCAAAGACTTGACCTTCGACGGATTCGAGCCCGTGACAAGTGCGTCGTACAGTCATGATGAGCATGACTTAGATCCGCCATCGGACGGTGTTCAGGAGAACGCACCTGCAGCTGCCCTGGCCTTAGATCCGGAGCAGATCGTGCCATCTGAGGGCGGGTGGATACAACCCGCCACGGAGGCCGCAGACTCATTGGCGATAGAGCCGAACACAGACTTCGCCTCCAATGAGTTCTGTGTCATCGGACCCTCGGACTCATCTCCGGCCATAGGCTCCGAACCGTGCGCATCCATGCCTATCGAACCGGATTGGGCACCGATCATGGAGTTTACCTCCGCGGGTATCTTTCAGCACTCGCCCTCGGGCGACGTGTTAAACTCATTAAAATCTCTCTCCCTTTCAGGAGACTCTTGGCTGAACTATGTCCGGCTTGAGTGTGAAGTGGACAGCGAGGAAATTCATTACCCACCCACCACCCACTTAATAGCCATTGTCGACGACTCAACCGACATGCTTGATTTCGACTCCGAAGACATCGACGGTATGAATGACGATGCCGGACAAGAACAGGAACAACCACCCACAGGGCGCTAAACAGCCACCTCATCATATGATATATACATGGTGGACACACCCAAAGAAAATGACAGCGAGGAATGGAAGGATGCAACAGAGGATAATCCTCTTGAGAAACAACCAAAGCGCCGACGTCAACAGCGCCGCTCTAAACCCTGCCACAGCAAAAACAGCGATAACGGCACAAGAAAGAATAATACCCCGGATGACTCTAAAGGCAACGACGACCCCATGGAGCCAGCAATGGAGCAGGATGAGCCAGGGGATAGAAAACATAGTCCGGGGCCGCTGTCTGATCACAGCGATGCCGAAGATAAAACTTGTAAACCTGTCTCCGGAGAGGAGAACAGTCCGGTCGACGATGCACTCATCATCCCGGAAAAGCACTTGGAACAAGAGAACCTCCACAAAAGCCTCATCTCCACCGCGAGGAGCTTGAAGAAGCAGAAGCAAAGGCTTAAGGCCGCGGAGGATATGCTCAACCACAGATGGAACAAAGTGCTCGACACTGACGAAAAATACGGTGGTGATCGCCACACAAAGAGCTACCCAAAGCACAAGCTGCTCCCCGAATTCAACGACGAGGCTATAGAGCCCATCCCACCGAAAAACAATACGGCCGATCTGCCGGACCGACCACCCTGTGGCCGAGACAGAGCGGCTGATGACGCCGCACACAAGTCAGCACACAATCTACGTGAGCACCTAGACAAAAGAGCCGGTATGGCCAGGTCCATCTATGGATCTAGGAAGCATGCTCCTACGAAGGATCATGGCCACCAAAACGACTATACTGATCAAATACCAGCTCGGAATCAACACCGAACACTACATCCGCCGGAAGCATGCCACGACACATCCAAATACAGGGGTGCTGCACACCCCCTATGCTTCACTGATGAGGTGCTGGATCATGAATTTCTAGAGGGATTTAAACCCGTAAACATAGAGGCATACGACGGAACGACAGACCCTACAGTCTGGATCGAGGACTTCATTCTTCACATCCATATGGCTCACAGAGACGATCTACACGCCATCAAATACCTGCCCCTCAAGTTGAAAGGACCAGCTCGTCACTGGTTGAAAAGCCTCCCTGAAAACTCCATTGGAAGTTGGGAGGAACTCGAGGATGCTTTCAGGGCTAATTTTCAAGGGACATATGTCCGACCTCCGGATGCAGACGATTTAAATCACATAATTCAACAACCCGGAGAGTCAGCCCGTAAGCTTTGGAACAGATTTCTCACCAAGAAGAACCAAATCGTCGACTGCCCGGACGCCGAAGCCTTAGCGGGTTTCAAACACAGTGTCCGGGACGAATGGCTCGCCAGACACCTCGGCCAGGAAAAGCCGAGGACAATGGCAGCCCTAACAAGCCTTATGACAGGCTTTTGCGCGGGCGAGGACAGTCGTTCGCCCGCAGCGGTACCAGCAACCCAGGCACATCAGAAATCAGGGATGGCAATGGGAAGCCCTCGCGCAATAAAAACAAGCGTTGTAATAATGAAGATAGCCCAGAAAACACGGCGGTAAACACCGGATTCAGGGGCTCTCGACCCAGTCAACGAAAAAAGACATTTAAAGGCAGCAGAGATGGACCGTCCAGCCTAAACAAAATTCTAGACAGATCATGTCGGATTCATGGCACCCCCGAGAAACCTGGGAATCACACCAACAGAGAATGTTGGGTCTTCAAGCAGGCCGGCAGGCTAAACGCCAAACACAAGGGGAGGGAGCCACCAAGTGAAGACAAGGACGAACCTCGCCAGCCGAACACTGGGGGACAGAAAAAATTTCCACCAGAGGTCAAAACAGTGAACATGATTTACGCAACCCACATACCAAAGAGGAAGTGCAAATGCGCACTTTGAGACGTATATGCGGTCGAACCCATCACCCCAAAATTCAACTCATGGTCAGCCTGCCCGATCACTTTCGATCGCAGGGATCATCCGACTAGTATCTGGAATGGAAGGCTCGGCTGCCTTGGTGCTCGACCCAATAATTGACGGATACCATCTCACTCGAGTCCTCATGGACGGCGGCAGTAGCCTTAATCTGATATATCAGGACACTGTCCGCAAGATGGGGATAGACCCGTCAAGAATCATCCAAAGCAATACCACCTTTAAAGGAGTAATACCAGGCGTAGAGGCCCGTTGCACGGGCTCTCTAACATTAGAGGTTGTATTCGGTTCTCCCGACAACTTCCGAAGCGAAGTATTAATCTTCGACATTGCTCCATTTCGAAGCGGCTACCATGCACTACTCGGAAGAACGGCCTTTGCTCGTTTCAGTGCAGTTCCGCACTATGGTGATCTTAAACTTAAGATGCCCGGTCCACGTGGCGTCATCACAATTAGCTGAAATACAGAGCGCTCCCTGCATGCGGAAGGGTATGTGGTGGCTCTAGCAGCCGAACCACTGACCGGCCTCGCCAACCCAAGTAACTAATCGGTCATTGAAGACCATGGACACGGTTAGACGTGTTCGGCGCACCACTATTTATAGCAGCCTAGATAAACCTAAGCTTGACAAACGGTTATACCCCCATATGTGGTGCTAGGGGCTGACCGCACGAAAAGAATCCATAGTTCGGCTAGATCCTATTTACACTCAAGAAATTGAATTCTCATGGTTCATTAAGAGTAACCAACTTTCCGCACGGTCACACCAGATTCTTTCACCTGGGCTTTCCCTTTTTCTTTACAGATGACCATGGTGCTACACCCATCCAGGATACGGCAGAACGGAGACAAAGGCGCAGACGTGCAGCAGGGCCCCGTTCCAAGGTTTCTTTTTAGATTAAAACCTTGTGTAAACCTTTTTTTTATCATCTCTTGTTGGTTCACACCCTCTTGGTCGGCGTTATTGGCAAGTTTATTATTCGCAGTTCTAAAATAGACATTACAAGGGCAGCAATCAATGTGTTTTTGAGAATTATGCTCTCACCACGGCCGCTCTTTCGTCACGCCGGACTAATGCACGTACCTAGACATTCAGGGTTCATTATCAAGGGCGGTACGCAGCCCAGTATATATTGAAAAGTCTGAATACCTTCGGGAGTGTTCGGCGTCGCGAGTTTGGCCTTATATGCATCAGCTCCGAATCATGTATTTGGTCAATAGTTGGGTTTGCCCGGCTTCCGTGTTTTGATACCTTACGTTCCGTTCTATCGGCTAAGGTGGCACTGGGAGAACTACTGCAATTGTGCCCTGGTTCATCTGGATGAGCACCTCAGTAGAGAAAGCCGAAAACTAACTGTCATGATAAAGCGAGAGACTGGTCAACCACTCGATGGCCCAGCAGAATCTTCGCGATTCCTCTGCATTAACGAAGGAACGGTTTCTCGGTCACGTATGTACATGCACCATATTCGGATGAGCGCGGACATATATACCAGGGGCTATATAGTAGCCCCACCATCAAACTCCTATGGCTAAGTGAAAGTGTTAAAGCTATATAGTCCGATTGCCTCGTTTGCCGTGCTATCACCTCCTTAACGGACCAAGACGTGGATCAAGTGTGATTATGCGCTTTGCCGAACACCCCTGCATTATATGCGTGGGGGCTGAAGCCGACGACTGCAAACTTTCAGGGTATATACATACATACATAAGCGGTCGCACAGGAGGCACTACAATACTTTATGGGCAAAAGTATAAATATAGCCTTTATTATTAAAAGCATTGTTCTTACAATCAAGATACATGTCACTGGAACATGGTATTCTTTGAGCGCTGAGCCTCTATTAAACGGGCACCTTCTAGGACCTCTTCAAAGTAGTGCTCGGGCGAGTCCTGACCCCCAGACGGACCCCTGGTTGCAATATCAGTGGCTTCCATCTTCGCCCAATATGTCTTACACGGGCAAGAGCCATCTGCGCACCCTCTATGCACGCAGACCTCTTGATAGCGTCGATATGCGGCACAACACGAAGAAATCGTTGCACCAAACCAAAATAACTACCCGGGCTCGGTTCCTTCGGCCGCAGATGATCCACGACAGCCTTCATGGCAAGCCCGGACAACCTATGGAGCTCGGCCCACTCGGCCATTTGCTCATTCAATAGCAGCGGACGCTTTGGAGCACTGAACTGTGACCAGAACAATCTTTCCACCTCATCATCTTTCTGATCCTTGAAATACTCCGTCGCATCAGCAGCACTCTTTGCTATATCCAAGTATGCGTCCGTAGAACTCCACAATTGATCAAGAGGGGCATATTTCGGATCGCCGAACTTCGTTCGCAATAAAAAGGGCTTCCCAGCCGCGATATCACCACCTTGCCGAAGCTCCTCCCGTGCCGCTCTGATTTTAGAGTGAGTTCCCTTTGCTACTTGCAAGGCCTTCTCTAGGTCAGCCGTTTTCGCTTGGTTTTCCCTTTCAAGAAGCTCATATCGGCTGGCGGCATTTTTTGGCTCAATAGCCATGTTGTCTATTTTATCCTCACTTTGGCGATGCGCAGCCTGTTTGGCTTCTAATTCTTCGGCTGCCTTCAGGGCGGCCGCATCACTTCTCCTGGCTTACTCCTTGGCTCGGGCAAGTTCTGCCCGAAGGGTCTCCACGGCGGCAGCTCCATCTGCAGTCAAAGCATACTATAAATACTAACATCATGCTCTTCTTAATATTTGCTGACCACCCGAATATTCATACATTGTGCCTCGTCAAGCCGCTTGTTAACAAGCGTGATGTCCGCATCCGCCACGTCAAGTTGCTACCTCAATTTAGCAAATTCAGCAGTTCGGTCAGCCGCCGGATCTGCAGCTGCCTGCGCACGAAAGCGGCGCTATCATCACCTGAGACTATGATCCTCTGCCCGCCGCGTCTGAATGGCAACAAGAGTCTCAGGGTCTACTATCTATACAAAGCACACCTTGCGTGTGCGGTACAGTCAAAAATATATATCACTTTGCGTACCTCAAAGCCTCTTAGCAGGCTCGTATAAGCTTCATTCACCCGCTTTTTGTGGATGAAATCCTCTCAACCACCATACCCGTTAAGGTCCGATGTGCCTCTGAGATAGCTGCTTGCTCCAGAAGACCCATCAATGTGTCCGGTTGTACATCAGACAATGCTGGGCTTTTTCTGTTGGTCTCCTTAGGAGCCGAGAACTCCGGACTTCGGGCGGCCGAAGAGTTACCTTCTGGCGTTTGCGGATCAGGGGAAATCCTCCGCGACGACACCTCAGGGTCGTCCATCTCATGAGGCGGGGAAGCAGGAGGAAGCGTTTCACTCTCCATCATCTCCGGAAGAAGATCCCTCGAGGACGAACATTGTTGAGAAGGGTTATGAGTCGGACTGCAAAACATATGTCTCAGATGTTATTCTCAAGAAAAGAGCAGGGAATATTTACTAATGTGCCTTTGTTCACTTACAGCTCGGTTGACGGCTGGTCCCCTTGTGGGCATTGTGCGGTAAGTATGCCCTCCGGGGCAGGGCCCCCTGGTGAAGGTTTTTTCCCTCATTTGGAAACCTCCATTTCCAAGTCTTCAGGGGCGGTCCTTTTCTTCCCGTGGGGAGAGGGGGATTCTAGATTCACCTCCCTGATAATCCTCCGACGCGGAGGCACTAATTCCCCCGGGTCAGATATGTAGCGTATGAAGCCCACTTTTGGCTTCTCTATTCCTCCTCTCGTCTTCTCCTGATGGCACTTGATAAGGTGCGCGAGCCAGCATCCTAGTTAGTACAGGATCTGGCGAGCCTTCGGGAAGAGGGTCCGAACACCTGATCCTCTCCGCCTTTCTTATCCAGTCCTGGCCGAGAGTAATTTTTCAGAATAATGTTGTGACAAATATAATGACAGCATGTTCGGTCGCGGAATTACTTACTTGGGTATCTGGATGGATGCAGTTGAGACCCGCATCCTCGGTGGTGTTTGGACACTTTATTTGTGATCTGAAGAATAATCGATACATCCCTTCGAGCGTCACGCCGAAGAAGTGTTGAATGGTTCGCGGTCCTTCCGGGTTAAACTCCCACATATGGAGAGATCGACATTGGCATGGCAGGACCCGACGAACTAACATTACTTGAATTACTTTGACGAGACTGATATCCCTCTTGAGGAGATCTTGGATGCGGCTTTGCAATGTCAGCACATCATTAACTGGCCCCCTGTCCAGCCCTTTGTTGACCCATGATGCCAGTTGGGGTGGAGGGGCAGAGCGGAAGGCTGGGGCGGCTGCCCGCTTTGTACCTCGGGGTGCTGTGATGTAAAACCACTCCCGTTACCATAGGTCGGACACCTCTAGGAAGGAACCCTTTGGCCATAGGGCATCGGCACCTTTGCTTATTATAGCGCCTCCACACTCCGCGTGTCGCCCGTTGATCATCTTCGGCTTCACATTGAAGGTCTTGAGCCATAAGCCGAAGTGTGGGGTAATGCGGAGGAAGGCCTCACACACGACAATAAACGACAAGATGTGAAGGAAGGAATCTAGAGCTAGATCATGGAAATCTAGCCCGTAATAGAACATGAGCCCTCTAACGAAGGGATCAAGACTAAATCCTAGCCCTCGGAGGAAGTGGGAAACAAATACAACACTCTCGTTGGGTTCGGGAGTGGGGATAACCTGCCCTTCAGCAGGTAGCCTGTGAAGGATTTCGGCGGTCAGATACCTAGCCTCCCTAAGCTTCTTGATGTCCTCCTCTGTGACGGAAGAGGCCATACACCGGCCTTGAAGGTTGGATCCAGACATGTTTGAAGGTCTGGAGCGCTTAAACTGAACCTTGGGTGTTGGAACTCGAGGTAGGGGAAGGGAAGGATCGGGCGTGGAAAGAAAATGACAGGTCTTGACCTCTTTATAAAGAGGGTGAATATCAAGCATCCTCCGCGTGGCCGTTTGGAACTTGCCTAAAACTGAGGAGTCATACTAACGACACGATTGGGTTACCCACGTCCGTATTGATGAGAATCCCGTGATAAGGGGAACACGATTTCTGCTTCGACAAGACGTGCCAATAAAACCGCCTCGCAAGACGTGCATCAGCAGGTTGAGAAAAATGGTTCGTATAATTACCGGGCTGCAGCGTGATGTCACGCTATGAAAAGTTGTCAGCAGATTAGATTTGTGGAATATTGTGCTCTCTATGGTGGTATGTGGAATTTATTTTGCAGAGCTGGACACGATTCATGTGTTTAAAATCTACCTTGAAGTATTCGGAGAAGGAACCCGCCTTGCAATGCCGAAGACAATCTGCGCGCTGGACTCATCGTCATTGAAGCCTGGTTCAGGGGCTACTGAGGGAGTCCTGCATTAGGGGATCCTTGGATAGCCGGACTATGTACTTGTGACGGACTATTGGACTACGAAGATACAAGATTGAAGACTCTGTCCCGTGTCCGGGTGGGACTCTCCTTTGTGTGGAAGGCAAGCTTGGCAATTTGGATATGTAGATTTCCTTCTCTATAACCGACTCTATGTAACCCTAGCCCCCTCCGGTGTCTATATGAACCGAAGGGTTTATTCCGTAGGACAACGACAATCATAATCATAGGCTAGCTTATAGGGTTTAGCCTCTACGATCTCGTGGAAGATCAACTCTTGTAATACTCATATCATCAATATCAATGATGATGGGAAAATGGTGGGCGTGAGAACATGCGTCCACGTCATTGATACAGAGTGAAATTTAAATGCATAAAATAAAAGTAGAATCAAACATTGCAGGTACTTTATTTCCAGAACTCTTACATTTACATAAAAGATCTGTTAAGTACATCTCCATAGAGAAAACCCCTGATTAAGAATTCCAACATATCTATTACATAGCATCACAACACACCAGTACAAAATGTAGAAAATAAAGAAGACTACAAAATGTAGAAATAAAAGCCCTCCTCGCTATCTTCGACATTGGCATACTCGGGGAGGCCTGAACTTCATCTATGCTAATATATGCGTTGCATAACATTCATGATTTGACAATGTCCATTCATATAGCACGTTCATTCCTAGCTCATTAACCATCATGAACACATGGTGGTTGTCCTTTTTAGTCATATGAAAATCTATTTAATGGTTAACTAACCGGGCTAACGGGTGTGTGTGCAATATAGGGCATAACTCTTTTCATGAATTAATTTTGACATGCATGTGATTTCTGTGTGCATGCCTGAAATGGTGGAATATTTGGTTTACTTTATAGCAATGTATATAGCGTTGCACCGGGCCATCCTATGCGAGGGCTATATGAAATTTGGTGAAGACATATTCGATCGCACTATGTTATGTTTAGTGCAAGAAACATAGGCGATGACCCTAGTTATTTTTAGAATTTAGAGATGCATGCACCTATATGGAAGGAATGCATGATTCAATTTTAATCTATATAAGAGATTATCTTATGTCATGAAGTCATATTAATACTAGTTTCCTATAGTCTGAAACATATCATATGAGGACATGTAACTAAATGAAACTAGTCAAATATTCATGTGATTCGTATGGGGAGATTTTATAAGGTTTTGCTTCACTTGTATTAGTACTACCGTCATGTAGCAGCATTGTGCCCATGTGTAGCATAACCAAATGAAGTATGGTGGTTTCTCTTGCTTGTATTATCACCAACATAGCACAGTATGCTTGTAGTGTAACCAAATAGAAGTATATATCGATTTATGTTTTGCATGGACATGATGAAGTTAACTAGGCAGATGGCATGCAAATATTATCATTTTTGGTCTTTGCTTTATGATTACATAACTAGCACCACGTGATGCAACAATGACTCATGCGTTTAGGGACCTGGATAGACTATAACTTATACGGAAGAAATATGTCTAAATTTCCAACAACATAGGACTTTATGAAACCAATATGGGGTTTATTTTCATTTCTATCCTTGATTTGTATCAACATGGGATGCAAGATCACCATGAGACCAAATCAAGATGGACATATTTTGTTCTTGAATTGTATCAACATGAGATGCAAGGTCCCATGAGACCAAAACAAGAAGGAACATATTTTTATTCTGTGATTAGCACCGAGCATATATGAGGTATGTCGTAAAAGCAAAGCATCATTGATGTATATATTTGAGTCTTGAATTGTATCAACATGGGATGCAAGATCACCATGAGACCAAGACAAGAGGAATTTTGATTGCACATGCGCATTTAGCTTGCATCAATATATGACTAGACCCAGCATTCCATTTATCATGTTGATTTGTATCAACATGGGATCAAGATCACCATGAGACCGAACCAAGAGAGAATTATTTGGGCAGCACCGAACATATATGATGCGTACGGTGAAATGTAGTCTTGAATTGTATCAACATGGGATACAAGATCACCATGAGACCAAAACAAGAGCGACCTAATCTAACTTTTGTTTGTATCAACAAGGGATGCTAGATCCCATGAGACCAAACAAGATGTGCTATGTGAAGTGAAGCAGAACACCCATACTACTTGAGGCATATGATTCAATACATCCAGAATGGAGCCAGGATGTTGCCTTGAACTCTCACCTTGCCTTAGTTTTTCCTCCCGTACGTGTGAGGAAGTGATGCGGATGAGCAATGTCGGCGTGTAGCATCTTGTGGGCGGTGCAGACGATGAGTGGTGCGGCCGGCGACGTATGTAGATGACAGCGAGTAGACAACCGGTGACGACGGCGAGTAGACGGCCGACGGCGACGACGGCGAGCGGGCGGCCGGTGTCGACGAAGCTAGCAGCATATGTATGGATGATGGATTGGTTGATGAATGATGGGCAGCAGCGGCGGCGTGTGGATGAGAAAATGAGCGACGAGCAGCGATGGACTGAATGAGCAATCGATGGATGTGGTGAACAGCCGAAACACGTCGGTCTGGCCGATATTTATAGGAGCGGAGAGATCAATGGAGGCCTTCGGCTGGACGAGCTCACGTCCTGTCATCGTGGGATCGTGGGAGTTTGCCCACGTTCTCTTTAGATCGTAGAGAAAACTTGGCCAAGTGGATTACCTATAGGATTAACTCCTCTAATGGGCATCAAGAGTTTATTATTGTTGTTTTTGTTGCTGGATTGGCTGGCTAATTATCATAAGCTAATGTTTGAGGGCCGTATGCATTTGGGCCATGGACTAGCTAATTACTCCATTTGTACTTAACCTTTTTTTACAGGGATTAGTACTTAACCTTGCCGCCTAATATAATCCAATGCATGCACGTAGCTCGTACATGCACCCATGCATGTATGTATTCATTTCGTGTAAGTGCACTTGGTCAGATTTATTCTAATGCTGCGGAAAGCATTTTTTCCACTGATAATTATATGACGGCTTGGCGTTTTCTTTATACATCATCGCGTGTTATATTATTTTACGCGAACATTATTGTGCCAATAAACTTTTTAGCAATGAGACAGAATAATGCTCGTAAATATGCTAAATATTTTTTGTAATATTAGTGTCCTGTATAAAACTTTGAATTTGTGTCAATGTCGGTATTTCGCCGTTGATGATGGCTTATGTGTACGAAAGTCATATGTCCTCTAATTTATGCGACGATATTCCTTCTTCTATTTTATTTCCGGGTCTGTTGTTTTATATTGAGCGGTGCGGGAAATTCATCATTACCCTTCTCTCTGCATATTCGGCAATTCATTGTTTTTTTACTGTTTGAAAGTAATTGATTTTATTTGACCAATAGCTAACCACCATGTTTTAGTTTGGCCAAAATTGGTGTCAACAATCAATCAAGCAGGAAGTAGGGTATTACCTCCATAGAGAGGGACCGAACCTGGGTAAACATTGTGTCCCCCGCCTCCTGTTACCATTATCCTTAGACGCACAGTTCGGGACCCTCTACCCGAGATCCGCCGGTTTTGACGCAGACAGTCATTGCTACCTCTTGAGCTTGCATTGGTTTTCCCTTGAAGAGGAAAGGGTGATGCGGCATAGTAGCATAAGTATTTCCCTCAGTTTTGAGAACCAAAGTATCAATCCAGTAGCAGACGATGCACAGGTCACCGAATACCTTCACAAACAATCAAGAACTTGCAACCAATGCGATAAACGGGTTGTTAATCCCTTCACGGTCACTCGCAAAAGTGAGATCTGATAGAGATAATAAAGTAAATGTTTTTGATATTTTTGATGTATAGATTGGAAAGTAAAGATTGCAAAATAGTAAACGAGATTCAATAATATGGAAAAGAGACATTAATATAATGGAAAAGAGACCTGGGGGCCATAGGTTTCACTAGTGGCTTCTCTCAAGATAGCATGTATTACGGTGGGTGAACAAATTACTGTCGAGCAATTGATAGAAAAGTGCATAATTATGATGACATCTAAGGCAATGATCAGGAACATAGGCATCACGTCTATGTCAAGTAGACTGACTCCTATCTTCATCTACAACTATTACTCCACACATTGACCGTTATCCAGCATGCATCTAGAGTATTAAGTTCATAAGAACAGAGTAACGCATTAAGCAAGATGACATGATGTAGAGGGATAAACTCAAGCAATATGATATAAACCCCATCTTTTTATCCTCGATGGCAACAATACAATACGTGCCTTGCTGCCCCTACTGTCACTGGGTAAGGACACCGCAAGATTGAACCCAAAGCTAAGCACTTCTCCCATGGCAAGAAAGATCAATCTAGTAGGCCAAGCTAAACCGATAATTCGAAGAGACTTGCAAAGATATCAAATCATGCATATAAGAATTCAGAGAAGAACCAAATAATATTCATAGATAATCTCGATCATAAATCCACAATTCATCGGATCTCGGCAACCACACCGCAAAGAATATTACATCGAATAGATCTCCAAGAACATTGAGAAGAACTTTGTATTGAGAAGCAAACAGAGAGAAGAAGTCATCTAGCTCATAACTATGGACCCGAAGGTCTGTGGTAAACTACTCACACTTCATTGGAGAGGCAATGATGTTGATGTACAAGCCCTCCGTGACCGATTCCCCCTCCAGCAGATCGCCGGAAAAGGCCCCAAGATGGGATCTCACGGGTACGGAAGGTTGCGGCGGTGGAGAAGTGGTTTCGTGGATCCCCCTGATGTTTTTAGGGTATAAGAGTATATATATAGGCGAAAGAACTAGGTCGGTGGAGCTACAAGGGGCCCACGAGGGTGGGGGCGCGCCTACCCCCCTGGGAGCGCCTCCTACCTCATGGATGCCTCGTTGCGTCTCTGACTTCAACTCCAAGTCTTCTGGTTTGCTTTTGGTCCAAGAAATATCATCGCGAAGGTTTCATTCCATTTGGACTCCGTTTGGTATTCCTAAAATAGGCAAAAAAAACAGAAACTAGCACAGGGCCTCCGGTTAATAGGTTAGTCACAAAAATAATATAAAAGAGCATATTAAAGCCCATTAAACATTCAAAACAGATAATATAATAGCATGGAACAATCAAAAATTATAGATACACTGGAGACGTATCAAGCATCCCCAAGCTTAATTTCGACTCGTCCTCGAGTAGGTAAATGATAAAAACAGATTTTTTGATGTGGAATGCTACCTAACATATTTATCAATGTAATTTTCTTTACTGTGGCATGAATGTTCAGATCCGAAAGATTCAAGACAAAAGTTTAATATTGACATAAAATGATAATACTTCAAGCATACTAACAAAGCAATCATGTCTTCTCAAAATAACATGGCCAAAGAAAGCTATCCCTACAAAATCATATAGTCTGGATATGCTCTATATTCATCACACAAGGTATTTAATCATGCACGACCCCGATGACAAGCCAAGCAATTGTTTCATACTTTTTGATGTTCTCAAACTTTTTCAATCTTCACGCAATACATGAGCGTGAGCCATGGACATAGCACTATAGGTGGAATATAATTTTGGTTGTGCAGAAGACAAAAAAGGAGAAGATAGTCTCACATCAACTAGGCGTATCTACGGGGTATGGAGATGCCCATCAATAGATATCAATGTGAATGAGTAGGGATTGCCATGCAACGGATGCACTAGAGCTATATAAGTGTATGAAAGCTCAAAAAAAGAAACTAAGTGGGTGTGCATCCAACTTGCTTGCTCATGAAAGGAAGCTCATCATTGGAATATACAAGCCAAGTACTATAATGAAAAATTCCCATTAGTGTATGAAAGTGACAACATAGGAGACTCTCTATGTGAAGATCATGGTGCTACTTTGAAGCACAAGTGTGCAAAAAGGATAGAAGCATTGCCCCTTCTCTCTTTTTCTCTCATTTTTTAAATTTTTTATTTGGGCCTTTTCTCTTTTTTTATGGCCTCTTTTTCTCTTTTTTTTCGTCCGGAGTCTGATAAGTATCCAACGTATCTACAATTTCTGAAGCATTCATGCTATTTTATTATCTGTTTTGAATGATTATGGGCTTTATTATACACTTTTATATTACTTTTGGGACTAACCTATTAACCGGAGGCCCAGCCCATATTGTTGTTTTATTGCCTGTTTCAGTATTTCAAAGAAAAGGAATATCAAATGGAGTCCAAACAGAATGAAACCTTCAGGAGCGTGATTTTTAGGAAGAATATGATCCGGGAGACTTGGAGTTCACGTCAGAAGATCCTCGAGGAGGCCACGAGATAGGGGGCGTGCCCTACCCTCTCGTGGGCCCCTCGAGGCTCCCCCGACCGACTTCTTTCGCCTATATAAGCCTACGTACCCTAAAAACATCAGAACAGAATATAGATCAGGAGTTCCGCCACCGCAAGCCTCTATAGCCACCAAAAACCTCTCGGAAGCCCGTTCCGGCACCCTGCCAGAGGGGGATCCCATCACCGGTGGCCATCTTCATCATCCTGGCGTTATCCATGACGAGGAGGGAGTAGTCCACCCTCGGGGCTAAGGGTATGTACCAATAGCTATGTGTTTGATCTCTCTCTCTCTCTCGTGTTCTCTCTATGGCACGATCTTGATGTATCGCGAGCTTTGCTATTATAGTTGGATCTTATGATGTTTCTCCCCCCTCTACTCTCTTGTGATGAATTGAGTTTTCCTCTTGAAGTTATCTTATCGGATTGAGTCTTTAAGGATTTGAGAACACTTGATGTATGTCTCGTCGTGTTTATCTATGGTGACAATGGCATATCATGTGTCACTTGATGTATGTTTTGGTGACCAACTTGCAGGTTCCGCCCATGAACCTATGCATAGGGGTTGGCACACGTTTTCGTCTTGACTCTCCGGTAGAAACTTTGGGGCACTCTTTGAAGTACTTTGTGTTGGTTGAATAGATGAATCTGAGATTGTGTGATGCATATCGTATAATCATGCCCACGGATACTTGAGGTGACAATGGATTATCTAGGTGACATTAGGGTTTTGGTTGATTTGTGTCTTAAGGTGTTATTCTAGTACAAACTCTTGAATAGGTTGATCCAAAAGAATAACTTTGAGGTGGTTTTGTACCCTACCATAATCTCTTCGTTTGTTCTCCACTATTAGTGGCTTTGGAGTGACTCTTTGTTGCATGTTGAGGGATTGTTATATGATCTATCTATGTTATTATTGTTGAGAGAACTTGCACTAGTGAAAGTATGAACCCTAGGCCTTGTTTCCTACCATTGCAATACCATTTACGCTCACTTTTATCGATTGCTACCTTGCTGTTTTTATAATTTCAGATTACAATTACCTTTATCTACCATCCATATTGCACTTGTATCACCATCTCTTCGCCGAACTAGTGCACCTATACAATTTACCATTGTATTGGGTGTGTTGGGGACACAAGAGACTCTTTGTTATTTGGTTGCAGGGTTGCTTGAGAGAGACCATCTTCATCCTACGTCTCCCACGGATTGATAAACCTTAGGTCATCCACTTGAGGGAAATTTGCTACTGTCCTACAAACCTGTGCACTTGCAGGCCCAACAACGTCTACAAGAAGAAGGTTGTGTAGTAGACATCAGAGTCTCATCCCGACTTGCAGGGAAATCATAGTCCCCGTCATCCTTTCCTCACTGGGACAATGCTCTAATAATGAAGATCATCACACTTTTATTTACTTACAACTCAATACTTGGAAAAAATATGAATCTATGTGAATGCCTCCGGCGATGTACCGGGATGTGCAATGACTCAAGAGTGACATATATGAAAAATTATGAACGGTGGCTTTGCCACAACTATGATGTCAACTACATGATCATGCAATGCAATATGACAATGATGGAGTGTGTCATAATGAACAGAACGGTGG
This sequence comes from Triticum aestivum, assembly GCF_018294505.1. Taxonomy (NCBI): domain Eukaryota; kingdom Viridiplantae; phylum Streptophyta; class Magnoliopsida; order Poales; family Poaceae; genus Triticum; species Triticum aestivum. The sequence continues at coordinate 598,894,121 of NC_057795.1, read as the reverse complement.
AAAGTTGCATGGAAATATATCTCGGAATGGCTATAGAAATGCCATAATAGGTAGGTATGGTGGCTGTTTTGAGGAAGGTATATGGTGGGTGTATGGTACCGGTGAAAGTTACGCGGTACTAGAGAGGCTAGCACTGGTGGAAGGGTGAGAGTGCGTATAATCCATGGACTCAATATTAGTCATAAAGAACTCACATACTTATTGCAAAAATCTATTAGTTATCAAAACAAAGTACTATGTGCATGCTCCTAGGGGATAGATTGGTAGGAAAAGACCATCGCTCATCCCCGACCGCCACTCATAAGGAAGACAATCAATAAATAAATCATGCTCCAACTTCATCACATAACGGTTCACCTTACGTGCATGCTACGGGAATCACAAACTTTAACACAAGTATCTCTCAAATTCACAACTACTCTACTAGCATGACTCTAATATCACCATCTTCATATCTCAAAACAATTATAAAGAATCAAACTTCTCATAGTATTCAATGCACTTTATATGAAAGTTTTTATTATACCCATCTTGGATGCCCATCATATTAGGACTAATTTTATAACCAAAGAAAATTACCATGCTATTCTAAAAGACTCTCAAAATAATATAGGTGAATCATGAGAGATCAACAATTTCTATAAAATAAAACCACCACCGTGCTCTAAAAAGATATAAGTGAAGCACAAGAGCAATATTGTCTAGCTCAAAAGATATAAGTGAAGCACATAGAGTATTCTAATAAATTCTGATTCATGAGTGTCTCTCCCAAAAGGTGTGTACAGCAAGGATGATTGTGGTAAACTAAAAAGCAAAGACTCAAATCATAAAAGACACTCCAAGCAAAACACATATCATGTGGTGAATAAAAATATAGCCTAAAGTAAAGTTACCGATAGACGAAGATGAAAGAGGGGATGCCTTCCGGGGCATCCTGTCACGACCGGTTTTTCAATAAAATACTTATTGAGAAATCGATCTTTTGATTCCAGTATAGGAAGAGTTATCCTTACTGGTAGATAAATACTTGAATACAGAAGGCCAGTAGCATCAAATATATTACAGGGTTGAGCTGAGGCTGCTCAACAATTTATTACAAACTTGCCAATATTGTACATAAGGGCGGTTATGACACAGGGGTGTGGTGACAAGCTACTGACTCGAGATAAAAGTGGTGGTGGATAACATGACTCCTAAACTGGCAGCTCATCGAGCGTCGAGGTGAGGCTCGAAGAAATTATTTTGGGGTAGCGGAAGCGGATATAATACAGTGACCAAATCCAGGATCGCACAAGACTGACTAGGACTCCTCTAGGCGTCGGACTCGCTATCGAACTCCTCATCCATGAGATCGCCTTCATCAACATCTGGCCAAATCAACAGGACAGGTGAGTACTTTGAAAGTAATCACAAGACAGTTCGGACATAAGATATAAAAAATGTATGCATGAATGCGTCATGAGCAAAATAACAATGCACATTCAATAATAAATATTGCACAACACGGTATACAAAAAGGAAGTTGGGCGGTAGTCCTCCCAAAATTTCAATAAACAACTGCAGACTGATTGGGTGTCTGGAGCGACGCCTCGGAAGTTAAACAAATAAATAATCATGCCGCAGTCGGGCGTCTAAGCGACACCATATAAAGGGCTTATATTGGAAAGTAAAATGACAAGCGCGCCACAGTCGGACGTCTGAGCGACATCGCAGAAAGGGCGTATATCAAAAGTAAATAACATGTGTGCCACAGTCGGACGTCTGAGCGACATCGCAGAAAGGGCTTATGTCAAAAGTAAATAATAGGTATGCCACAGTCGAACGTCTGAGCGACATCGCAGAAAGGGCTTATATCAAAAGTAAATAACAGGTGTGCCACAATCAGACGTCTGAGCGACATCGCAGAAAGGGCTTATATCAAAAGTAAATAACAAGTGTGCCACAGTCGGACATCTGAGCGACATCGCAGAAAGGGCTTATTTCAAAAGTAAATAACAGGTATGCCACAGTCGGACGTCTGAGCGACATCGCAGAAAGGGCTTATATCAAAAGTAAATAATAGGTGTGCCACAGTAGGACGTCTGAGCGACATCGCAGAAAGGGCTTATATTTCATTATTTATATCTGATAAATTCACGAAGGTATAATACTCATAGAAATAATCAACACATAGTAATATACACGTTAGTTCATCCACAGGAATAAACTTTTAACCGGACTTAATACTCATGTGGTTCACCGGAGTTTTGTCACTGAGGCTGACATTTGACAAGATAAGATGAACACAGTACTTGGACATGTACAAGATGATTCAAAGGATTTTTGACTCTGCAGAGTTTGTACTAATTGCCCACAGCCAACGGATTTCCGTAGTCACGAAGGACTAGTTCCGTTTACGGTATTTCGGTAGAAACACATCTAACCAGTACACACCCATCCCACCTCATGATGCCAGGAATCACCCTAGACAACGTCCAAGAAAAACTTTGAGACGGGGAGGTCGCAACCTCGAATAGCATGGGATCAAATTTATATACGCGCGCTCTAAGGGGTGCCCCCCTCTCGGGCCCAACCGGAAACACCCATGCCCCCTGACCGGATGACGGGCTTTAATCCAGGGCCATGGAACCCTCATCACGGCCTCTCTATTTGGTGTGTACCAGGAAAGCGGTTTGCAACTTACTAAGCCATATCCCTTGCGGAAAACATGTGGTAGTACAGGAAGGGAAACGAATGGGAATGTGACTTGATTCACGTTGATACTGAAGTCAAATAGTCTGGCATAAGACTGGCATGCTACAACACTGCCATCTTACCCATTCTCATGTCATCACATGGCCATGCAAACTTATATCCAACAACATATGGATTTTCGAAACTCACTTGCCTCATCTTTGCATGAAATATAACATTTATCGAAATGCTCATAAACATGCCATGAAACTACTAAATGCAAACATGCAACAAACACTCATCATATCAAAAGTTCAAACATGCTTGCCTGGTTCGGAGTAGTCGGAGTCTAGCTTGGCGAGGTTCGCGGTTCCGTCACCTCCTCCGGTATCTACGGTATAAGAAAATACGTACTTATTGTAAATATTGCGAGTGCACAAAAAAAGTGTTCCAAATATTTTTCAAATAAATATGAAAAAAAACTAGACAGAAAAATAAAGATGAAAGAAAAAGAATCAATCAAAAATCAGTTTCCGTTTAAAAGCTATAAAGGTTTTAAGTCCAGGGACTCATCTGTAATGAAACAGAAAGTTTCCAGGGGCCAACTTATAAAAACAGAAAATGGTTCGAAAAAGTGAAATCACTGACGAGGGGTCCCACCCGTCAGGTTTGAATTCTCAAAGGGGAGGAACAGAGCTCGTCGGCGCCCGAGAGTTGCGGTGGTCGCCGACAGCGATCCACGGCGAGTTGGAAGGATCTGAGAGTACCTACGTGCTCAGGGTGTCCTTCCGCGTTGGTGGGTGGTGGTGGTGGTCGTCGGCGAGCACCAAGTCGACGGCGGTCCTTGCTCCGGCGGACGGCGGCTCGGGTGGAGTTGGATCTCGTCGGGGAGGGCTGCGGAGGTCAAATTGAAGACATGGTTAAGTCACTGGGTTCCCGAGGAGACTACTGACGAGGTTAGGGCGGCGAGGGTGGCCTCACCGGAGTGGATCGAGCTGGTGGCCGAGGCGGATCGAGGCGGCCAAATTTGGGGGAGGAGACCTCCTCGAGGTCCTCCTAGTGGCTTGGCGAGGTACTGGTGGTGTGTAGTGGTGGTGCGTGCTCGAGAACGAGCTCGGGACTCCATTTTATAGGCGATCCGAGGCGGTGGCCGAGAACGGGGATCTTCGGTGATGGTTAAGGTGGCGCAGTGTTTGGTTGGGGGGATTAGGAGGTTGATCATCGACGTGGAGGTCCACGGGCTCCGTTTTGCATCTAACCCTGGTTGGATTGGGCGAGTTGGGTGGTTTCGGCAGGACGGGGCGGCGCGGGCCCGTCGGCGGCAGAGGGCGTGCCCTGTGCTTGCCGGGCCACGGTGACGGTGCTACGGTGTGTGCTGGCATGCATGAGGCCACGCGGAGGGCTAGGGAGCGTTGGGCAGCGTAGAACGGCGTAGTGAGCCGGTGCTGGCTCCGTTGGCCGCCACGGGTGGCTCTGCCACCGTAGAAGCTGCCAGCATCGGCGATGCTCGCTGCCACCGACACATGCGTCCGTCCAGGAGGGCGTGCGGTGCTCTGGCCTAGGAGAAGGGGCCGTGCGCAAAGCGCCAGGGTGCACGGGTGATCGGTGACAAGTCACTGACGAAAACGACACTGAAGATAACTCTGAACTCTGAATTTTACTGAAAGTGCACAGGAACAGTGCCGACAAAGTGTTTGATGAAATGATTTGAGCATGAGAAAAAATTATCCGGGGATGATCTTTGGTGTGGTGGTCTCTCAAAGCACCTGGGGGCTGCCTGAATTTTGGTGGAATATTTCGAGAAAGGAAAATATGAATTTCACCAAAAACAATGAATCTGGTCCAAACTTGCAGAGGTTGAAACTTGAAAATTTTGAAAAGAGAAAGAGTGGATCTTGACGAGTCCAGGTTGTGGGTGCTAAGGACTACCCAGAGGAGTTGGTTTGAGATCAAAACTCAAAGGAAATCAGGCACTTCCTTTGTAAAGCATCTAGGCTAAGAATAAATGACAGAATTGTTTTGGGGAGAAAAATAAATGGATTAAAATCCAAAAATGGATTGAACTTGTTGGGACAGAATGTTAGGATTGTCCCAAAGTGGAGGGAGGGGTTTTTGGGAGAATTTACCACATGAGGCATGGTAAAAACCAAGGATGGTTCAAAACAAAAGAGTAGCTCCAAAATCCTAAGGGTTTCTTTTAAAAAGAAACTAAAATTCAAGAAATGTTTTTGAGAAGGGAAACTCAGAAGAAAGGTTTTTAATAACCAGATACCAGGGTTGCAGAAGGTACAAAAATCAAAGACCTTGCCAAGGGAAAAAAAGTTTTGAGTGAGAGAGGTTTTAGGAAGGATTTAAATGACCTTCTTCAAACCAAGCAAGGTTTTTGACGAAAATTTAAAAAAAATTGGAGTGTCACAACACCTACCCCCTTAGGAAAATCTCGTCCCTGAGATTTCAGCTGATCCTCAAACAAGCGTGGGTGCTCTGTCCGAAGAAAATCCTCTCTTTCCGAAGTTGCTTCATTCTTGGTGTGATTGCTCCACTGAACTCTGAAAAACTTAATGGTTTTCTGTCGGGTTCTCCTTTCAGACTCCTCTAATATTTTTATTGGATGTTCCCGGTAGGTGAGGTCTGGTTGCACGCCAATGTTTTCATGGGATACTTGCTTCTCTAGGTTGCTCACGTACTTCCTCAACTTCGAGACGTGGAACACGTCGTGGACATCGGATAATTCTTCGGGTAAGTCTAGCTGGTAGGCTACCGTGCCTCTTCGGGCCACTATACAGAATGGTCCGATGAATCTTGGTGCTAGCTTTCCCTTAACCTTGAATCGTTGCAGGACCCTCATAGGAGATACTCGTAGGTACACAAACTCTCCGGGTTCAAAACTGATTCCCCGATGCTTTCGATCGTAATAACTCTTTTGTCGACTTTGAGCGGTCTTGAGTCGATCCCTAATCATCTTAACTTTTTCCTCAGCCTCCTTGAGCATATCTGGGCCGAAGATATGGCTGTCTCCGGTTTCTGACCAATTTAGTGGTGTACGACATCTTCGCCCGTACAGAGCTTCAAATGGTGCCATTTGCAAGTTGGCCTGGTAGCTGTTGTTGTATGCGAACTCTGCGTATGGCAAGCTTTCTTCCCAACTGGTCCCATAGGTGAGGACACATGCTCTCAGCATGTCTTCTAGAATTTGGTTTACGCATTCTGTCTGTCCATCGGTCTGGGGGTGGTATGCGGTACTGAATGCTAGTTGAGTACCTAGTGCCTGTTGCAGGTGATCCCAAAACCTAGAGACGAATTGTGTGCCTTTGTCAGATATTATTGTCTTTGGGACTCCATGCAGGCAGACGATACGGGCAAGATAAAGACGGGCAAGCTTCTGAGTGGTGTGAGTTGACTTCACCGGGATAAAATGTGCCACCTTAGTTAATCTGTCGGTGATGACCCATATGGCATCATTTCCGTGTTGTGACCGAGGTAGCCCAACAATGAAATTCATTCCAATCTCGTCCCATTTCCACTCGGGTATCTTGTTTGGCTGTAATAGTCTGGCTGGTTTCTGGTGCTCGGCCTTGATGCGTTGACAAGAATCACATCATGCAATGAATGTGGCTATGTCCCTTTTCATACCGTGCCACCAAAATTTTTCCTGAAGGTCCTTGTACATTTTTGTTCCTCCAGGATTGATTGAATACGAAGCTGTGTGGCATTCAGCTAGAATTTGCTGTTTGCAGTCCTCGACATTTGGTACGCAAAGTCTATCTCTGAACCACAATATTCCCTGCTCGTCTATGACGAATTCTGAGGCCCTGCCCAAACTCGCTTTTCTTTTTATGCCTTCAATGTTGGGGTGTCCACGCTGAGCCTCCTTAATCTTTTCAATCGGAGTAGGCTGTATTTCCAAATTCGACACACTGCCTTCAGTGACCATTATTAAGTTGAGTTTGGCAAATTCCTGCTGAAATTCTGGTCTCAATTTTGGTATACTGTCGTTGCCCGAGCTGGGGTTCCGACTAAGGGCATCTGCCACTACATTTGCTTTTCCTGGATGATAGTGGATTCCAACATCATAATCCTTCACTAATTACAACCAGCATCGTTGTCGTAAATTGAGTTCCGGCTGTGTGAAAATATACTTGAGGCTCTTATGGTCTGTGTATATTTCACAACAATTTCCAAGTAGAAAGTGTCTCCATTCTTTGAGTGCATGGATGACTGCTGCCAACTCCAGATCATGAGTAGGATAATTTTCTTCATGCTTGCGAAGTTGTTTGGAGACATACGTGACTACCTTGCCTTCTTGCATCAAAACGCATCCGAGGCCCTTTCGGGATGCGTCACAATACACCTCAAAATTCTTGTGTATGTCTGGCACAATTAATACTGGTGCCGTTGTTAATTTCCTTTTTAGTTCTTGGAAGCTTTTCTCGCAAGCTTCCGTCCATTCAAACTTCTTGTCTTTCTTGAGTAACTGTGTCATTGGCTTTGCTATGGTGGAGAATCCTTCAATAAATCTTCGGTAGTATCCTGCCATTCCCAAGCAACTTCGTACATCCGTTACGCTGGCCGGTGGTTTCCAGCCAAGTACGGCCTTGACCTTTTCCGGTTCTACGGCAATACCTTCTTGGGTCAGTACGTGGCCCAGAAAACCCACCTGTCTTAGCCAAAATTCACATTTGCTGAACTTGGCGTACAGTTGATGTTTCTTGAGTTCTCCTAGTACAATTTTGAGATGTTCAGCGTGCTCTTCTGGTGTCTTGGAGTATATCAGAATATCATCGATGAATACCACAACAAACTTGTCCATAAACTTCATAAATACTTTGTTCATGAGGTGAACAAAATATGTGGGGGCGTTTGTTAGTCCAAACGGCATTACTGTGAACTCATACAGTCCATATCTGGAGGTGAAGGCTGTCTTGGGGATATCTTCTATTCGCACTTTTAATTGATGGTATCCCGACCTTAAGTCAATTTTTGAGAATACTTTGGCCTGAGCGAGCTGATCAAATAAATCATTTATCCGTGGCATTGGGTATTTGTTCTTGATTGCGACCATGTTAAGTGCCCGATAGTCTATACACAATCTCAGTGTCCCATCCTTTTTCTTGGCAAATAAAATTGGTGAACCCCAAGGTGAGGAACTGGCTCATATGTATCCTTTGTCCAACAATTCTTTTATTTGCTTCTTCAATTCTACCAACTCGGATGGTGCCATTCTGTATGGTTTCTTGTAAATGGGAGCGGTTCCGGGTGCTAGCTCAATGCTGAATTCTATCTCTCAGTCTGGTGGCATGCCTGGTAGTTCTTCGGGAAATACGTCCGGAAATTCAGACACTACTGGAACCTTGCTTAACTCAGAAATGTCCACTTTGTTCAACCTCGGTTGCCGAGATATTTGTCTTTCTTTGGCTGAAACCTTTATTGTCTTCCCGTGATGGTGGGTGAGAATTACGGTCCGGTTGAAGCAGTCAATAAAACCTTTGTTGGTGGTTAACCAATCCATCCCTAGGATGACATCTAGTCCCTTATTCTCCAATACAATAAGGTTGGCGTGAAACTTCAATCCTTCAAATTCAATAACCACACCTTGGCAGTAACTCTGGGTCACTTGCTTAATCCCAGGGGACTTGATGATCATGGATTTTTCCAAGGGAAGCATCGAAAAATTATTTTGCAAAGCAAATCTCTTCAAAATGAACGAGTGAAAAGCTCCAGAATCAAACAAAACCGTGGCAGGTATTGTGTTGATAGAGAACATACCGAGTACGATATCCGGGGCATTTTGTGCTTCTTCTTTGGTCACGTGGTTCAGATGACCCTTCCTGCGGTTGCTATTGGGGTTGAAATTGTTTCGCTTGGGCACTGAATTATTGCCACCGTTGTTTGGCTTTGGGGTTGAGTTCCTTGGCTTAGGGCACTGCTTGGCATAGTGCCCTTCTTCTCCACAAGCGTAGCAAGTAACGCCTAGGCGATATGTGAACTCCTTGTCCCTTGCATGGAAATTCTTTATTGGACGTGAATTATTCATCGTGGGTTTGTGTGTCCCACCTTTCTGAAATTCCATCTTGCTTCGGTGGTTTCGAGCCTGAGTAGTCTGGTCCCTTTTGCGTTTGCAGAAATCCTCCAAGCTGCGTCGCTCATTTTCCAAGGTAATAGCCTTATCCACCAGTGTTTTGAAATCTGGGAAGGTGTGCACAACCAGCTGGCATCTAAGCGCGGGTGCCAGGCCTTCCATGAATTTTTCCATCTTCTTGCTTTCAGTCATACGCTCTTCCTTGGCGTAGCGAGACAGCAGAGTAAACTGGCTGTTGTATTCTGACACCGTCATGGTCCTTTGTTTGAGGTCATCAAATTCTCTCTTCTTGATCTTCATAACACTTTTAGGAATGTGTGCCCCACAAAAACCTTCTTTGGATTCCTCCCAGGTTATTTCATTTTCGTTCGGGTGCATGTGTAGGAAATTTTCCCACCAGGATGCAGCTGCTCCAGTGAGATAGTGCGGTGCATACAATACTTTCTCATGGTCTGAACATTGTGCAATAATTAATTTTCTTTCCATGTCTCGAAGCCAGTCGTCGGCCTCAAGAGGTTTGTTAGTATGAGAAAATGTTGGGGGACGCGTCTTCTGTAGCTCAGACAACTTGGATTGCTGCTGATACTGTCCACGGTGATTTCCCATATTGATGACTTGGTTCATCATTTCCTGATGTTGTTGCTGACTCTGTTCATAAAGGCGGCATACTTGGGTAAATGCTGTTTCACTGCCCTGTTGACTTGACTGCCCCTATGTGAAATTGTTGTTTGGTGGTGTGGCATAATTTTCCTCTGGCGGAATTGGCATGGAGCGCGTCCAAGGACGAGACATCTTTCACTCTGGGGATATATTTTGTAAAACTCGTAAGAAAAGACAATGAGTCGTAACAGTCAATAAATTCACAAATACGGAAATTTTAAAAGCTCCAAGATTTTTTCAAAAACATAAACGTTTGCGCACGGAGAAGGACTATTACATATCTTACATGCGAGCAGTAATTATACAATACATCACTCAGGATATGCGTACATATTCCTGACATATTATTTAGGCTAGTGCACTTCTCCCAGTCCCTACATGATGCGCAAACAAGCTACTTCTCACAACCTATGTACATATAAACATATAGCAGAAGCCGGTACATCGCATGGCGGCTAAGCGTACTTAGTCGGAGATGGTGACGATCTCCCTTGGCCTCCCGAGGGTGAGGTGCAGTGAGGCTGGGGACTCAACTTCCTCCTCGCTAATGGGCTCCAGACGTGAAGCGTTGCGCTGAGCTGATGGAGCGGGCGCCATAGGCGGAGTAACACGAATAGGAGTGGGCGCAATAAACTACTGGAAACAGCTACTTTGCCATCTGCCAGCTCTTTGCCGTCGGCTAGCGGATGGCAAAGAAGCTCTTTGCCATCAGCTACCCAAAAGCGGACGGCAAAGAACTGGCTGATGGCAAAGTACTTCTTTGCCATCAGCCAGTTCTTTGCCGTCCGCTAGCGGACGGCAAAGAGGGAGGGGCCCCTCCGACGAGCTGGTTTAAAAAAACTTAACGCCCCCCCCCCCCTATTTGCCGTCCGCTAGCGGACGGCAAAGAGCAACTGGCGGACGGCAAAGTGGGGCGGACGATAAACGTTTAGGTTACTAACGACGCCCCACCCCGCCCATCTCTCTCTGTTCGATCTGTCCCCCTCTCCTCCCCGACGACCACCGCCACCCGCCACCGCCCCCTGGCCCCACCGCCCCTCGCCCCGTCGCCCCACCACCCGCCACCGCCCCGGCGTCCCGTTGCCCGCGCCGGAGCCAGGATCGCCGCGGGCCCCCTGCGTCCGCCTCGTCCCCCCCCCCCCCGTCCCGGAGCTAGGCTCGCCGCCGCCCCTGCGCCCGCGCCGCCCCCGGAGGCAGGCTCGCTGCTAGGCCTGCGTCTGCCTCGCCCCCCCCCCCCCCCCGCCAGTGCGTCCGCCTCACGCCCCCGCCCCGGAGTCAGGCTCGCCGCCGCCCCGGAGCCAGGCTCGCCGCCGCCCGGAGCCAGGCTCCCGCCGCCCCTGCGCCCGCGCCGCCCCCTCCATCCTCCATCGAGAGGAGCCAAGGTGAGCATTTTTTTGTTTTTTTCTACTGTTTTCTTTGCTGTTTAGGTTTAATTAGGTTATTGATAGGTTTAGGTTAGTGGTTGGTTTAGGTTAGTGCTAGATATAGGTTTAGATTATTAGAAGAAGAAGAAAGTTGAAAAAAAGAAGAAGTAGAAGAAGAGGAAAAAGGAAAAAAAGGAAGAAGAATAAGAAGAAAGTTGAAAAATATAACAATATAGAAGAGGAAAAAGGAGAAGAAGAAAGAAGAAGAAGAAGAAGAAGAAGAAGAAGAAGAAGAAAGAAAGAAAGAAGAGGAGGAGGAGGAGGAAGAGGACGAGGGAGAAGCAGAAAGAAAAGAAGAAGAAGAAAGAAGAAGAAAGAATAAGAAGAAGAAGAAGACCCCGACGCGCCACCCCGACACCCCGACCCCGACCCCCGACCCCCGACACACCCACCCCGACCCCCGACACCCCGACCCCGACCCCCGACACCCCGACACCCCGGCCCGACACCCCGACCCCGACCCCCGACACCCCGACCCCGACCCCCGACACCCCGACCCCGACCCCGACACGCCACCCCGACACCCCGGCCGACACCCCGACCCCCGACCCCCGACACCCCGACCCCGACCCCCGACACCCCGACCCCGACACGCCACCCCGACACCCCGGCCCGACACCCCGACCCCGACCCCCGGCCCCCGACACCCTGACACCACGCCCCGACCCCGACACGACACCCCGATACCCCGACACCCGACCCCGACACGACACCCCGACCCCGACACCCCGACCCCGACACCACACCCCGACAACCTGACCCCCTGACCCCGACCCCCCGACCCCGGAACAGCACCCCGACCCCGACACGGCACCCCGACACCGACAGGACACCTCGACCACCGACACCTCCCGAAAAGGTGTTTTTTGGCTTCCAGAGGCCGACGGGGTCATATATTTGTGAATTATTAGTTAGGTCATATATTTCTCGATTTTGTTATGAAAAACATCATATATAATTGTGTTGATCGTGTAGTTTTAAATGTGCAGTTGTTTCATCGCTGCGAGGTTTGGTGTTCGACGACCTCGCCGTGCGTTTGACGAGCTCTGCCCCTTCGTTCGTGGGTGAGCACAAATGACAAGTCCTCCTCCCCCATTAATTATTTGATCTATTCCGATGAAACTTGATAGCTAGCTATATATGTGTCTTGAATCATCAGTATGCGTAACCAATATGTGTCTCCCGTTCGAAAGCGTCATAGTTATAAATATGCATGCATTTGCATATTTATAACCTTGATTCTTTCGAATTGTCCAACGCTATCCATGGACAGCCCGAGTATGTGTAGATTGGGTTCGTTTTCCCATATGCTTTGCTCCGGATCCGACGCATAAATTTCGTCAGTGCCTCCCCTGTTGTTCTCCGGGTACACATCCTCTCTGTTTATTGCAGAGACGTGTATCAGGAGAACAGCGGGGAGGTGCTGCCGAAATTTTGCGCCGGATCCGGAGCATAGCATGGGAAAATGAACTCAATCTACACATACACGGGTGGGATTAGGACCTATCATTACCTATTAGAGTGTAGGTTGCATGGACGTAATAAAATTGACAAAATAGATAAACTGATGAATATATACATGGTGAATTACATATATAATTGTTGTGTGTCCAGTAGCTCTGAAAGTCAAGATGAGTGACCGTGCGTGGATGTATACCGGTCACACTGGTCAGAACAAATGGAGCGCTGAATGGTTCACAAAAACCAAGGGGTTTGTGCAAGCCGCATTTGCAAATGGCCAAAAGAAAACCTGGTGCCCCTGTTTCCGGTGCGGCAATTGGGAAAAGAAGACAGAGGCTGAAATGGGCAAACACCTGCAGAAGAGTGGTTTTACGCCCGATTATACGGTGTGGACATTTCATGGTGAGTCTGCCCAACGTGACCGAGCTGAGGTGGATCATCGTCGCACCGACGAGCATGGTACCGGGATGGAAAACATGGTGCAAGGCTATGATGATGCTCGGGATTCGGACGAGGAGATGGAGGAATCTGCAAAGGCTTTCAATGAAATGTTGGAGTCTTCAAAACGTCCGCTCCACGAGCACACTGAGCTTTGTCAGTTGGATGCCATCTCACAAGTAATGGCTCTGAAGGCTCAGTTCAACTTGGGCAGAGAATGCTATGACGCAATTATGACAGTATTTGGACGCTTTCTACCCAAAGGCCATGTAATGCCTGCAAACCTGTACCAGTCGGACAAAATCCTCCGTGCACTGAAGATGCCCTATGAGAAGATACATGCCTGTGAGAAAGGATGTGCCTTATTTAGGCTTGACTATGCGGACTTGAACTATTGTCCCATTTGCAAGTCTTCCAGGTATATTGTGGTAGACAACGGTATGGGTGAGAAGACACAGACCAAAATCCCCGTTAGTGTTCTTCGGTATATGCCAATCGTACCAAGACTTCAACGTCTTTTCATGGTCGAAGAGACGGCCAGACAGATGACATGGCACAAAACAGGCAAACGAACCGAACTAGATGCAGATGGGAATCTGATGATGGTACACACATCGGATGGTGTTGCGTGGAAAAAGTTTGATGAATTACATGCTGACAAAGCGGCAGATCCGAGGCATCCTCGAGTCGGCATCAGCACGGATGGGTTCAGTGTGTTTGGTATGACGGCAGCCCAATACAGTTGTTGGCCCGTATTTGTCTTTCCACTCAATCTCCCCCCCGGACAGATTATGCAAAGAAAGAACATTTTCCTGACGTTCATAATTCCAGGACCCAACTATCCGGGCAAAAATATGAATGTGTACATGCAGCCGCTTAAGGACGAATTGCAAGAAGCCTGGGATAATGGGTTCAAGACATACGACGCCTTTAGCAAACGGAACTTCATAATGCGTGTCTGGTACATGTACTCGACGCATGACTTGCCGGCGTATGCGCTATTCGTTGGCTGGTGTGTGCATGGAAGGTTCCCGTGCCCCACATGCAAGGGAGCTCTTGAGTTTCGTTGGCTTCAGGCCGGTCGCAAGTTTTCTTGCTTCGACATGCATAGACAGTTCCTGGATCCTCGCCATAAGTTCAGGAAAGACAAGAAGAACTTCATCAGGGGTAGAGTTGTCAAAAACTCTGCACCACCTGCATTGACAGGCCAACAGACCCTGGATCAGTTAAACGCTCTCGAGCCAGATCCACAACGTCCAGGGTACTTCAAGGGGTATAATACTAAGCACGCGTGGACTCACAAAACATGCTTATGGGATCTGCCTTACTTCAAAGACCTCCTTTGCCCACACAACATCGACGTGATGCACACTGAGAAGAATATCGCCGAGGCACTTTTTGGTACATTGTTCGGCATAGATGGGAAGTCAAAGGATAATACTAAGGCTAGAGTCGATCTGGAGGCGCTATGTGATAGGCCGTTACAAAACATGAAAGAACCGAAAGGAAAGCAGAACTGGACAAAGCCAAAGGCATGGTTCAATCTTGGAAGGCCAGCTATGAGGGAAATTCTCTTGTGGGTGCAACAGCAGTTGATGTTCCCCGATGGGTATGCAGCGAATCTAAAGAGGGGAGCGAATCTTGATAAACTGAAGATATTTGGTCTCAAGAGTCATGATTGGCACATATGGATTGAGCGGGTAATGCCGGTGATGTTGCGTGGCTTCATCCCTGAGGATGAATGGCTAGTACTGGCAGAACTCAGCTATTTCTTCCGTGTTCTTTGTGCGAAAGAACTATCGCCTGGCGTGCTAGAAGAAATGGAAGAGTTGGCGCCGGAGTTGATCTGCAAGTTAGAGAAGATCTTTCCACCGGGCTTCTTTAATCCAATGCAGCATTTGATTTTGCATCTCCCGACCGAGGCAAGATTGGGGGGGCCCGTGCAAAATCGTTGGTGCTACCCAACTGAGAGGATGCAGAAGACGCTTCGAGAAAAATGTAAAAATAAACGTAGAATTGAAGCATCGATGGCTGAGGCATTCATCACAGAGGAGGCGGCAAACTTCGTAACAGCGCACTACGAAGCCAAAAATCGTCATTTGCATAATCCGAAGCCTCGGTACAATGCTGACGAGCCTAAAAAGGGTGGATCCAACCTCAGCCTATTCAAAGGGAATCTCGCACCAGCTAGTGTTTCACATCCAGTATCTTTGGATAACGAAGAATGGCGGACCATTTCGTTGTATATCTTCAACAACCTGATAGAAGTGCGGCCGTACATCGAGTAAGTTCTCGGTACATTGTTTCGCAACTTCTATTTCCTTTGAACTACTCTTATTCCTGGATATGTCATACAGTCGATACGTCGCCATATTCTCGTATGGAGCGGAGATCCAAAAGGATTCCGTCGAAGAGTATGAGCTTCTCGCAAAGCAAGGAGGTGGCTATCCCGGTTTCATCTCTTGGTTCAAACAAACGGTAATTTCTATTAGACAATTTCATTACATTCGCTAATTTGTGCATAATGCAACAATCCCCTTTCATATTAAACTTGTAGGCTAATTCAGAGTCTATGGACGCCGAATTGAGACAAGTCGCTAATGGTTTTGACTATAAGGTCCGTTCATTTGACAAGTACGACATCAACGGGTATCGCTTTCGTACCTATGGCAAAGAGCTATCTATGGCCGACCGAAAGTCTACAAATTGTTGTGTATCTGCTATCGGCGAAGGAGGTACCGAGTATTATGGGAGAGTTGAAGCAATTTATGAACTTCTGTTCTATGGTGAAAACCCACCGAATGTCGTAGTCTTCAAATGTTATTGGTTTCAGCCGAAGGAGACTAGAAGGACTCATGAACATATAGGGCTAGTTGAAATCAACCAAAGCACTCATTTAGATGTTCCTGATGTCTATATTATGGCTCAACAGGCGACCCAAGTATTCTATCTACCGTGGGCCTGCCAAACTAATCCAAATCTGAAAGGTTGGGATGTCGTTTATGAAGTGCCGCCACGTGCTAGACTTTCTCCCCCAAAGGAAGAGGATTATGAACCTCACATTAACCCAGACACATATGAAGGAGAATTCTTCCAAGAGACACGTCTTTCCAAAAAGCGTTTCAAGAACCGCTATACTTCACCCCAAAACATTGAAGTAGACAGCGACAATGAATCCGACATCACCCCAGAGGAGGAACAAGAAGAGCCGGAACAAGAAGAGGTTACTGCTGCGGATGACCTGTCAATGCTTGACCGATTACGTCAAGGTGGCCTTGCACATGTTGATGCCAATGAACCCTATGAGCCCATCATTGATTATAGTGATGATGATGATTATGCATTTATTGATGATACTGATCGAGATTATTAGTAGTGTCAGGTATTCAATTTTTTTATGTTGTACTTGATGATGATACACTTAAGTGATATACATATTATTATTCATGTCGGTACTTTTTTTATGTTGTACTAATTTTGTTTATTCTTTGTCATGGCAGGTGTTGAAAGATGGTGGGCGCTGGTCGGGAGCGCGCCGAGGCCCCTTCTTCGTCGGCGCGTGCGAGGTCTTCCATTCCACCCGCACCTCTCCGCCGAGCGTTGCTGGACAGTATGGCGACACCGCCGGGCCCTTCTTCGTCGACCGCGGTGCCCAGCAGGGGACGAGGTAAGAAGAAGAGAGGAGGTGGAGCACGTGGTCGCGGGAGAGGAGGTAGGGTGACTCTTACGGCGCCTTCCTCGCCACCGCCCCCAGCTGTTTCACCCGAGCACGTGACTGCTAGGGTGGACTCGGCTGAGGAGGAGGCTGCACGGACTCCGGTCCACGAGCCTCCGGTCCACGGGTCTTCGGCCCACGAGCCTCGGGTCGACGGGCCTTCGGCCCACGAGACCCCGGAGGAGCACACGTCTGGATGGGGTACCTGGTCGGGTCAGCCTGAGGATGGCGGGGAGCCGAGTGGCCATGCTGATGATGGCGGGGAGCCGACTGATGAGGAGGGGGAGGAGGGGGGCAACGTCTACCAGCGTGGTGCTACACGGCTCCCGTCCGTGCCGGCGACCCGCGAGCAGAGGTGGTTGATTTTCCCTGATGGGGAGAGGTAAGTGCATTTAATCTTTTTGTACCTTCTGCATTCACGTTTCTTCAAATAACTGATGTGTTGGCCTTGTCATGCTGCAGGGGTTGGGACCACCATGAAAGTGTCCGCCGGCCCAACTCCGTCCTTGGAGTTCTGATTCGGCAAAACTTCCCGGGGTTTGTCACGTTGCCTGGTGAGGGTCGGCTTCCAGAGGTTGGATTGACTTGGGAGCACTACTTGGCTGCCCCGGCCCCGCCGGGTGAGATTATCGACGGTGTCTTGTGCAAGACGAGGGCAGACGTCGTGATCAGAAAGTTCTGGGTAATTGCTCCTTTACGCAATTTAAAATCTTCAACTAGCTAGTTATTAATTGTACTAATCAATATTGTCTCATTTGATTGCAGACATTCTACAGGTGTGAGGAGGGATACGAGGAGGAGGCGGATCATGTTATCCACAAGGAGTGCAAGCGCCTACTTCAGAACTTACGGCATGAGGTTCGGGTGCAGGCTGTTCGAGACTACTACGCCGGGCGTGGTATCAAGAAGCCCAAGCAGGAGTGCCGCGATAAGTTCTTGAGTAAGGAGAAGTACATGAAGGTAATTCTTAAGGCCTTGTACTTACTTCCTTCATTTAGTAATTCATAGCCTTAGCGCTCAAGTTTCTATTTGCTAACTTAGGCCCCTCCGAGATGGTGTGCGGATCGGATGGATTGTTGGGAGGTGTTGGTCAATGCGTGGTGCTCAGAAGAATGGCTGGCCACCCACAAAGAGGCCAAGGACAAACGTGCCCAAATGGAAGGTGTGCCACACCACCAAGGCAGCTCCAACTTATTTCAGTACGGGCGGAACTGGGTATGTGGTTTGCTTCATGATTCATGCAATTCATTCATCATGCTAGCTTTAGCCCTTTAATTACTAATTTACTTTGTTTCTCTCTTTCAGGCACGCTACAATAAGGCGGATAAGGTGCCAGAGGTGTACGACCTGTATGCCATGGCCCACACTGGCCCTTACAAGAAAGTCAAGGCATTCTCTGCGTCTGACCTCGATGATCCAAAGAACTTCACCAACATCTCCGCCCACGAGAAGCTCGTGCAATATAGAGATCAGGGGAAGGCGAGGAAAGGGGAGGACTTTAACCCGAGCCAGGGTCCCATTGATACAGAGCTGCTGATGATATCTGGTGGCGGGAGGTCCCATGGCTCCATAGCCATGGGAGATGGACTTATCCGTTGTCCTAGCACTCTCCCGGAGATCAAGGCGCGCCAGTCGAGCTCCGCTCCTGAGATAAGGCCTCGTGAACGGCCAGTCCAACTCGCCATCAAGGTTAGTTATACGTACTCAGCTATCTTTCTCCATTACATTGTGTGCGCTTCCATCAATGATTACAAATGGTCATGTGAGTGGTGTTGCAGGCTGCTATACAGAGTGAGAGAGATAGAACGGAGAAACTTTTGGCGGAGGCGGCGGAGAGGCAGCGGGAGTTGGAGGAGAAGACGACAAAGATGTTGGAGGAGGAGAGGGCACGGAATGACATGCAGGCAAGGGCCATGTACGAGCTCCTTGTGGTAAGTTTCTTCTGCAGATTACTTGCTAGTCTTAACATTTGAGTCTCATTACTAACTAGTATGACTCTGTTGTGAAAACCAAATGTGCAGTCTGTGTGCGAGAAGTCCGGTCAGACCGCTCCGCCGATGCCAGTGATTGCTCCTGGGAGCACGGTGAGTTTAATTTGAATGGACATTACTTGCTTGTCTTAACATTTGAGTGTCATAATGCTAACGAGACATTGGAAATGATCTTTGGTGCAGCTTAACTCCAGAAACGCATCGCACGATCCTTCTCCAGCTACCGGCGCGAGCCAGCCCACTCCTTCTCCAGCTACCGGCGCGAGCCAGCCCGCTCCTACACCTCCGTGATCACGGTAAGTTTCTCTAGGGTTTTGCTTAACAAATGCATAAAGACCTAGACTTAGCTTTATTTCCTCCAATATGCTTACCATAATGACCTAGAGTTAGCTTCTTTTCCTCCAAAATGACTTAATAAGCTTACTGACCTCATAAACCATCCATTCTACCTAAGTTAGCTCTAAAATGACTCATTTTACCTTAGTTAGCTTACAAGTGATCCAATTTATCCAAGTTAGCTCGAAAATGACCCATTTTACGTAGATTAGCTCCTAAATGATCCATTTTACCTACATTAGCTTTAAAATGACCCATTCCACCTAGGTTAGCTCCAAAATGACCCATTTCACCTAGGTTAGCTCCAAAATGACCCATTTCACCTAAGTTAGCTAAAAAACGATCCATTTTACCTTAGTTAGCTCAAAAACGTGGCATTTCACCTAGGTTAGCTCATAAACGACCCATTTGACCTAGGTTAGCTCATAAATGACCCATTTCACCTAGGTTAGCTCATAAACAACCTATTTCACCTAGGTTAGCTCATAAACGACCCATTTCACCTAGGTTTGCTCATAAACGACTCATTTCACCTAACTTAGCTCATAAACGACCCATTTCACCTAGGTTAACTCATAAACAACCTATTTCACCTATGTTAGCTCATAAACGACCCATTTCACCTAGGTTTGCTCATAAACGACTCATTTCACCTAACTTAGCTCATAAACGACCCATTTCACCTAGGTTTGCTCATAAACGACTCATTTCACCTAGGTTTGCTCATAAATGACCCATTTCATCTAGGTTTGCTCATAAACGACCCATTTCACCTAACTTAGCTCCAAAATGATCCATTTCACCTAGGATAGCTCATAAACTACCCATTTCACCTAGGTTAGCTCATATACTATACATTTCACCTAAGTTAGCTAATACATGGCATATACTTTTTCTTCTAGTCTTCTTCTTCTATTCTTTTTCTTCTAGTCTAATTCTTCTTCTAGTCTTCTTGTTCTAACTTTCTTATTTGTCATTTTGCAGGTTTCATTCACTTCACGGAAGCCAGCTTCCTATGATGGATTGCTTTCTTTTTCCTGTTTTTTCCTTTGATGCACTTGTATTCTGCTGGCTTGCTATGAAGAAACTTTGCATATTGTAATATGTATGGATCGATGGAACTATGTGATGGATATATATGTGATGTGAAATTTTTGATGGATATATATGTGATGTGATGGAACTATGTGATGGATATTTATGTGATGGATATATATGTGCTGTGAAATTTTTGTTGTGATAATTGTTGGATATAAGAAAAACAGAAAAAAGAGGCAGTGCAGGCTCTTTGCCGTCCCCGGCAGACGGCAAAGACCCCTTTGCCGTCGGTGGCAGACGGCAAAGGGGGCACGTGGCGCCCACCTGTGCTTCCTGGGGTGGACCATTTGGCCAATTTGCCGACAGTGGCGGACGGCAAAGCCTGGCTGACGGCAAAGACTTCGCCTTTGCCGTCCGCCGGGCGGACGGCAAAAAAAACGGGCGCTGAGGTATTGCTGATGTCACCTGGCGGATGGCAAAGAGGCGCACTAATTTGCCGTCCGCTGGTGGACGGCAAAGGCCGCCGTTAGCCGCCTAACGGAGTGACAATGGCGGACGTGCCACATTTTGCCGTCCCCCCTCTTTGCCGTCCGCCGCTGTAGGCAAAGGGCTCTTTGCCGTCCGCCTTGGAAAGCAGACGGCAAAGGACCTGTTTGCCGACCCTATCTTTGCCGTCTGTGTTTGCCGTCCGCGGCGGACAGCAAAGTGCTTTGCCATCAGCCGTCCCTGCCTTTGCCGTCCGCCATGGCAGATGGCAAAGTACTGGATTCCTGTAGTGATAGGTGGTGCAGAACGAACTGGAGTGGGTGCAATGACTTGGTTGAACTCCTCGGTGGTAGGCAGGCGACGAGCAGTGGTGAGAATGGTAGGTGAATGAGATGCCGAGGATGAGATGAAAGTCAGCGGTGGAGCAGTGTGCAGGAGCTCCCTCCTGTTGGCGGCACAGCCATGGACTGAGTCCATGCGGGCAGCTACAAGGTCGTCCACTAGGTTGTCGAAGGCTGCCTCTAGAGCTCGGAGGTACTCGACAAGCATCTCAAAAGCCTCATCTCGCTCTCCTCTGGGGCAAGCGAATGAGTAGTGACAGGTGTATGGCACGTGGCATGGAAGGTAGCGGTAGCGACGAGTCTTCATTGAAGGAAGAATATCCCGGAGACAAGCTATCGCCTCACGGGCAGCCATCTGCATAGCATGCCTCTTCGTAGGCATGGCTCTCCCCAAGAACCGGAAGCGGCTTAACTCAACATGCCCTCCCTTGAATTGCATCGTGGCCTGGTGCATGGTCAGACTATCGTTGATCTTGTATGGGTAGAGTGTGAAGACTGAGCGCACTGATGGCCCCATCGCGACCTAGACGATGAAGGAGAGGAGCTTGACGAACCCCTCAGGCACGTTGGCGAACACCTGTGACTCACAGTTGTTGCCAGCCATCTACAAAAGTAGGCAAAAATTCTGAATGGTCAGATCATAAATTTATGCTGACTGTCAGAAAATGACTACATTTGTAAAAATATGAATAAACTCTACTATGCTAATAACCGATTAGCGATCGCACCTAGTGGCTTCCTACAGTCAGCCTGGCTCTGGTACCAAGTTTGTCACGACCGGTTTTTCAATAAAATACTTATTGAGAAATCGATCTTTTGATTCCAGTATAGGAAGAGTTATCCTTACTGGTAGACAAATACTTGAATACAGAAGGCCAGTAGCATCAAATATATTACAGGGTTGAGCTGAGGCTGCTCAACAATTTATTACGAACTCGCCAATATTGTACATAAGGGCGGTTATGACACCGGGGTGTGGTGACAAGCTACTGACTCGAGATAAAAGTGGTGGTGGATAACATGACTCCTAAACTGGCAGCTCATCGAGCGTCGAGGTGAGGCTCGATGAAATTATTTTGGGGTAGCGGAAGCGGATATAATACAGTGACCAAATCCAGAATCACACGAGACTGACTGGGACTCCTCTAGGCATCGGACTCGCTATCGAACTCCTCATCCATGAGATCGCCTTCATCAACATCTGGCCAAATCAACAAGCCAGGTGAGTACTTTGAAAGTACTCGCAAGACAGTTCGGACATAAGATATAACAAATGTATGCATGAATGCGTCAGGAGCAAAATAACAATGCACATTCAATAATAAATATTTCACAACACGGTATGCAAAAAGGAAGTCGGGCGGTAGTCCTCCCAAAAATTCAATAAACAACTGCAGACCGATCGGGTGTCTGGAGCGACGCCTCGAAAGGTAAACAAATAAATAATCATGCCGCAGTCGGGCGTCTAAGCGACACCACATAAAGGGCTTATATTGGAAAGTAAAATGACAAGCGTGCCACAGTCGGACGTCTGAGCGACATCGCAGAAAGGGCGTATATTAAAAGTAAATAACATGTGTGCCACAGTCGGACGTCTGAGCGACATCGCAGAAAGGGCTTATGTCAAAAGTAAATAACAGGTATGCCAAGGTCGGACGTCTGAGCGACATCGCAGAAAGGGCTTATATCAAAAGTAAATAACAGGTTTGCCACATTCGGACGTCTGAGCGACATCGCAGAAAGGGCTTATATCAAAAGTAAATAACAAGTGTGCCACAGTCGTACGTCTGAGCGACATCGTAGAAAGGGCTTATATCAAAAGTAAATAACAGGTGTGCCATAGTCGGACGTCTGAGCGACATCGCAGAAAGGGCTTATATTTCATCATTTATATCTGATAAATTCACAAAGGTATAATACTCATAGAAATAATCAACACATAGTAATATACGGGTTAGTTCATCCACAGGAATAAACTTTTAACCGGACTTAATACTCATGTGGTTCACCGGAGTTTTGTCACTGAGGCTGACATTTGACAAGATAAGATGAACACGGTACTTGGACATGTGCAAGATGATTCAAAGGATTTTGACTCTGCAGAGTTTGTACTAATTGCCCACAGCCAACGGATTTCCGTAGTCACGAAGGACTAGTTCCGTTTAAGGTATTTCGGTAGAAACACATCTAACCAGTACACACCCATCCCACCTCACGATGCCAGGAATCACCCTAGACAACGTCCAAGAAAAACTTTGAGACGGGGAGGTCACAACCTCGAATAGCATGGGATCAAATTTCTATACGCGCGCTCTAAGGGGTGCCCCCCTCTCGGTCCCAACCGGAAACACCCATGCCCCCTGACCGGATGACGGGCTTTAATCCAGGGCCATGGAACCCTCATCACGGCCTCTCTATTTGGTGTGTACCAGGAAAGCGGTTTGCAACTTACTAAGCCATATCCCTTGCGGAAAACATGTGGTAGTACAGGAAGGGAAACGAATGGGAACGTGACTTGATTCACGTTGATACTGAAGTCAAATAGTCTGGCATAAGACTGGCATGCTACAATACTGCCATCTTACCCATTCTCATGCCATCACATGGCCATGCAAACTTATATCCAACAACATATGGATTTTCGAAACTCACTTGCCTCATCTTTGCATGAAATATAACATTTATCGAAATGCTCATAAACATGTCATGAAACTACTAAATGCAAACATGCAACAAACACTCATCATATAAAAAGTTCAAACATGCTTGCCTGGTTCGGAGTAGTCGGAGTCTAGCTTGGCGAGGTTCGCGGTTCCGTCACCTCCTCCGGTATCTACAGTATAATAAAATACGTACTTATCGTAAATACCACGAGTGCACAAAAAAAGTGTTCCAAATATTTTTCAAATAAATATGACAAAACACTAGACAGAAAAATAAAGATGACAAAAAAGAATCAATCAAAAACCAGTTTCTGTTTAAAAGTTATAAAGGTTTTAAGTCCAGGGACTCATCTGTAATGAAATAGAAAGTTTCCAGGGGCCAACTTATAAACACAGAAAACGGTTCGAAAAAGAGAAATCACTGACGAGGGGTCCCACCCGTCAGGTTTGAATTTTCAAAGGGGAGGAACAGAGCTCGTCGGCGCCCGAGAGCTGCGGTGGTCGCCGGCGGCGATCCACGGCAAGTTGGAAGGATCGGAGAGTACCTACGTGCTCAGGGTGTCCTTCCACGTCGGTGGGTGGTGGTGGTGGTCGTCGGCGAGCACCACGTCGAGGCGGTCCTTGCTCCAGCGGACGGCGGCTCGGGTGGTGTTGGATCTCGTCGGGGAGGGCTGCGGAGGTCAAATTGAAGCCGGGGTTAAGTCACTGGGTTCCCGAGGAGACTACTGACGAGGTTAGGGCGGCGAGGGTGGCCTCACCGGAGTGGATCGAGTTGGTGGCCGAGGCGGATCGAGGCGGCCGGATTTGGGGGAGGAGACCTCCTCGAGGTCCTCCTAGTGGCTTGGCGGGGTACTGGTGGGGTGCAGTGGTGGTGCATGCTCTAAAACGAGCTCGGGACTCCATTTTATAGGCGATCCGAGGCGGTGGCCGAGAACGGGGATCTCCGGCGATGGTTACGGCGGCACAGTGTTTGGTCGGGGGGATTAGGAGGTTGATCATCGACGTGGAGGTCCACGGGCTCCGTTTTGCATCTAACCCTAGTTGGATTGCGCGCGTTGGGTGGTTTCGGCAGGACGGGGCGGCACGGGCCCGTGGGCGGCAAAGGGAGCGCCCTGTGCTTGCCGGGCCACGGCGACGGTGCTGCGGTGTGTGCTGGCATGCATGAGGCCACGCGGAGGTCTAGGGAGCGTTGGGCGGCGCAGAATGGCGTAGCGAGCCAGTGCTGGCTCCGTTGGCCGCCACGGGTCGGTGATGCTCGCCGCCACCGACACCTGTGTCCGTCCAAGAGGGCGTGCGGTGCTCTGGCCAGGGAGAAGGGGTCGTGCGCAAAGCGCCAGGGTGCACGGGTGATCGGTGACAAGTCACTGACGAAAACGACACTGAAGATAACTCTGAACTTTGAATTTTACTGAAATTGCACAGGAACAGTGCCGGCCAAGTGTTTGATGAAATGATTCGAGCATGAGAAAAAATTATCTGGGGCTGATCTTTGGTGTGGTGGTCTCTCAAAGCACCTGGGGGCTGCCTGAATTTTGGTGGAATATTTGGAGAAAGGAAAATATGAATTTCACCAAAAATAATGAATCTGGTCCAAACTTGCGGAGGTTGAAACTTGAAATTTTGAAAGAGAAAGAGTGGATCTTGATGAGTCCAGGTTGTGGGTTCTAAGGACTATCCAGAGGAGTTGGTTTGAGATCAAAACTCAAAGGAAATCAGGCACTTCCTTTATAAAGCATCTAGGCTTAGAATAAATGACAGAATTGTTTTGGGGAGAAAAATAAATGGATTAAAATCCAAAAATGGATTGAACTTGTTGGGACAGATTGTTAGGATTGTCCCAAAGTGGAGGGAGGGGTTTTTGGGAGAATTTACCACATGAGGCATGGTAAAAACCAAGGATGGTTCAAAACAAAAGAGTAGCTCCAAAATCCTAAGGGTTTCTTTTAAAAAGAAACTAAAATTCAAGAAATGTTTTTGAGAAGGGAAACTCAGAAGAAAGGTTTTTAATAACCAAATACAAGGGTTGCAGAAGGTACAAAAATCAAAGACCTTGCCAAGGGAAAAAAGTTTTGAGTGAGAGAGGTTTTAGGAAGGATTTAAATGACCTTCTTCAAACCAAGCAAGGTTTTTGTCGAAAATTAAAAAAAAAATTGGAGTGTCACACATCCCTAAGCTTAGGCCTTTGGTTGTCCTTTGATTTTACCTTGGGGTGCCTTGGGAATCCCCAAGCTTAGGCTCTTGCCACTCCTTATTCCAAAATCCATCAAATCTTTACCCAAAACTTGAAAACTTCACAACACAAAACTTCAACAAAAAATCTCATGAGCTCCGTTAGTATATGAAAATAAACCACCACTTTAAGGTATTGTAATGAACTCATTCTTTATTTATATTGGTGTTAAACCTACCGTATTCCAACTTCTCTATGGTTCATACCCCCCTATACTACTCATAGATTCATCAAAATAAGCAAACAACACACGAAAAACAGAATCTGTCAAAAACAGAACAGTCTGTAGCAATCTATAACTTTCGAATACTTATGTAACTCCAAAAATTCTGAAATAAATTGGTGGACGTGAGGAATTTGTCTGTTAATCATCTTCAACCAAAAATCACTCTTCTGTAAAAAATGACAGCTATTCTCTTGAGCGCAAAAGTTCCTGTTTTTTAGAGCAAGGTCGCAAAGACTTCACCCAAGTCTTCCCGAAGGTTCTACTTGGCACAAACACTAACTAAAACATAAAACCACATCTAAACAGAAGCTAGATGAATTATTTATTACTAAATAGGAGCAAAAAGCAAATAACAAAAATAAAATTGGATTGCCTCCCAACAAGCGTTATTGTTTAACGCCCCTAGCTAGGCATAAAAACATGAATAGATCTAGGTATTGCCATCTTTGGTATGCAATCCATAAGTGGCTCTCATAATAGATTCATAAGGCAGTTTAATTTACTTCATAGGAAAGTGTTCCATGACCTTCCTTAACAGAAATTGGAATCTAATATTTCCTTCTTTCATATCAATAATTTCATCAATCGTTCTAAACAAAGGTCTACCAAGAATAATAGGACATGTAGGATTGCAATCTATATCAAGAACAATGAAATCTACGGGCACATAATTCCTATTTGCAACAATAATAACATCATTAATCTTTCCCATAGGTTTCTTAATGGTGGAATCCGCAAGATGCAAATTTAAAGAACAATCATCAAATTCACGGAAACCTAGCACATCACACAAAGTTTTTGGAATCGTGGAAACACTAGCACCCAAATCACACAAAGCATAACATTCATAATCTTTAATCTTAATCTTAATAGTAGGTTCCCACTTATCATAAAGTTTTATAGGGATAGAAACTTCTAGTTCAAGCTTTTCTTCATAAGATTGCATCAAAGCATCAACGATATGTTTAGTAAAAGCTTTATTTTGATTATAAGCATGAGGAGAATTTAACACGGATTGCAACAAGGAAATAGAATCTATTAAAGAACAATTATCATAATTAAATCCCTTGAAATCCAAAATAGTGGATTCATTGCTATTTAAAGTTTTGACCTCTTCAATTCCAATTTTATCAATTTTTGCATCTAGATCTAAAAACTCTGAATCATTGGGACGCCTTTTAACTAAAGTTGACTCATCTCTAGTCCCATCTTTATCAAGATTCATATTGGAAAACAAATATTTAATAGGAGTCACCTCAATCACTTTTAGATCTTCATAATTACTATCATAAAAACTAGAAGAATATGCTTTCACAAACCAATCTTTTTAGCACGCATCCTAGCGGTTCTTTCTTTGCACTCATCAATGGAAATTCTCATGACTTTGAGAGACTCACTGATATCATGCTTAGGTGGAATAGATCTAAGTTTAAAAGCATCAACGTCAAGAGAAATTCTATCCACGTTCCTAGCCAACTCAACAATCTTAAGCAATTTTTCTTCAATCAAAGCATTGAAATTCTTTTGCAAACTCATAAATTCTTTAACACTGTTCTCAAAATCAGAGGGCATCTTATTAAAATTTCCATAAGATTTGTTGTAGGAATTACCATAATTATTAGAGGAATTACTAGGAAATGCCTAGGATTAAAGTTTCCTCTATACGCGTTGTTACCAAAATTGTTCCTACCAACAAAATTCACATCCATAGATTCATTATTATTCTCAATCAAAGTGTACAAAGGCATATCATTAGGATTAGAAGAAACACTTTTATTAGCAAACAATTTCATAAGTTCATCCATCTTTCCACTCAAAACATTAATTTCTTCAATCGCATGAACTTTTTTACTAGTAGATCTTTTAGTGTGCCATTGAGAATAATTAACCATAATATTATCTAGGAGCTTAGTAGCCTCTCCTAAAGTGATTTCCATAAAAGTGCCTCCCGCTGCCGAATCTAAAAGATTTCTAGAAGCAAAATTCAATCCGGCATAAAAGTTTTGTATAATCATCCACAAATTCAAACCATGTGTAGGGCAATTACGTATCATGAATTTCATCCTCTCCAAAGCTTGTGCAACATGCTCATGATCAAGTTGCTTAAAATTCATAATATCGTTCCTAAGGGAGATGATCTTAGCGGGAGGAAAATACTTAGAGATAAAAGCATCTTTGCACTTATTCCATGAATTAATACTATTTTTAGGCAAAGAAGAGAACGAAGTTTTAGCATGATCTCTAAGCGAAAACAGAAATAGCTTCAATTTAACAATATCATTATCCACATCTTTCTTCTTTTGCATATCACACAAATCAACAAAGTTGTTTAGATGGGTTGCGACATCTTCACTAGGAAGGCCAGAAAATTGATCTTTCATAGCAAGATTCAACAAAGCGGTATTAATTTCACAAGATTTAGCATCGGTAGTTGGAGCAATCGGAGTGCTAATAAAATCATTGTTGTTGGTATTGGAAAAGTCACACAATTTAGTATTATCTTGAGCCAAGGTGACAAGCAATCATTCTAGCACACAAGAAGCAAGCGAAAAGAGACGAATGCAAGAGGGGAGAAGAAAAGGCAAAGGTTTTCGAAAATCATTTTAGAAGTGGGGGAGAGGAAAACGAGAGGCGAATGGCAAATAATGTAATGCAAGGGAGAAGAGTTTATGATGGGTACTTGGTATGGCTTGACTTGGCATAGATCTCCCCGGCAACAGCGCCAGAAATCCATCTTGCTACCTCTTGAGCTTGCGTTGGTTTTCCCTTGAAGAGGAAACGGTGATGCAGCAAAGTAGCGTAAGTATTTGCCTCAGTTTTGAGAACCAAGGTATCAATCCAGTAGGAGACGACGCACAAGTCACCCAATACATGCACAAACAATCAAGAACTTGCAACCAACGCGATAAAGGGGTTGTCAATCCCTTCACGGTCACTCGCAAAAGTGAGATCTGATAGAGATAATAAAGTAAATATTTTTGGTATTTTTGATGCATAGATTGGAAAGTAAAGATTGCAAAATAATAAACGAGATTCAATAATATGGAAAAGAGACTTTAATATAATGGAAAAGAGACCCGGGGACCATAGATTTCACTAGTGTCTTCTCTCGAGATATCATGTATTACGATGTGGGTGAACAAATTATTGTCGAGCAATTGATAGAAAAGCGCATAATTATGATGACATCTAAGGCAATGATCATGAACATAGGCATCACGTCCGTGTCAAGTAGACCGACTCCTGCCTGCATCTACTACTATTACTCCACACATCGATCGCTATCCAGCATGCATCTAGAGTATTAAGTTCATAAGAACGGAGTAACGCATTAAGCAAGATCACATGATGTAGAGGGATAAACTCAAGCAATATGATATAAACCCCATCTTTTTATCCTCGATGACAAAAATACAATACGTGCCTTGCTGCCCCTACTGTCACTGGGAAAGGACATCGCAAGATTGAACCCAAAGCTAAGCACTTATCCCATGGCAAGAAAGATCAATCTAGTAGGCCAAGCTAAACCGATAATTCGAAGAGACTTGCAAAGATATCAAATCATGCATATAAGAATTCAGAGAAGAACCAAATAATATTCATAGATAATCTCGATAATAAATCCACAATTCATCGGATCTCGGCAAACACACTGCAAAAGAATATTACATCGAATAGATCTCCAAGAACACCGAGTAGAACTTTGTATTGAGGAGCAAAGAGAGAGAAGAAGTCATCTAGCTAATAACTATGGACCCGAAGGTCTGTGATAAACTACTCACGCTTCATCAGAGAGGAAATGGTGTTGATGTAGAAGCCCTCCGTGATCGATTCCCCCTCTGGCAGATCGCCGGAAAAAGCCCCAAGATGGGATCTCATGGGTACAGAAGGTTGCGGCGGTGGAAAAGTGGTTTCGTGACTCCCCCTGATGTTTTTAGGGTATAAGAGTATATATAGGCGAAAGAACTAGGTCGGCGGAGCTACGAGGGGCCCACGAGGGTGGGGGGCGCACCTACCCGCTGGGCGCGCCCTCCTGCCTCGTGGACGCCTCGTTGTGTCTCTGACTTCAACTCCAAGTCTTCTGGTTTGCTTTCGGTCTAAGAAAGATCATCGCGAAGGTTTCATTTCGTTTGGACTCCGTTTGGTATTCCTTTTCTGCAAAACTCTAAAATAGGCAAAAAGAACAGAAACTGGCAGTGGGCCTCCGGTTAATAGGTTAGTCCCAAAAATAATATAAAAGAGCATATTAAAGCCCATTAAACACCCAAAACAGATAATATAATAGCATGGAATAATCAAAAATTATAGATACGTTGGAGACGTATCAGTCATTGTATGAAGAAGGAAGCTAGCTATACATGGCTCTATAGGTAAAATCTATGTAAATCGACCATTTCCTTACCCCGACGGTCTACCTTTCTTAAGGCCCTAAAATTACATCGTTACCTTGAATGTCTTCATTACTATGCGCTTTTCTTTCAATTGCCCAACAGTAATTTGTTACCCACCATATGCTATGTGTTCGAGATAGAAGGCTCTAGTGAAAACTATGGCCCGAGTCTACCATATATAAAACAGAAAATACTATGCTACAATTTTATTTTATTTCTTTTATTTTGTAATTTACTTTATATTTATCTACCACTACAAGATTTGAGCCTTGCAAGTAAGTGCCAAGGGGATTGACAACCCTCTTGATCGCGTTGGGTGCAAGTATTTGCTTTTGTGTGTGCTGGTGCTGTTCACGTGGTCTTGTGTGATTCTCCTACCAGATTGATTTCCTTGATTCTTAACTGAGAGAAATATTTATCTCTACTTTACTGCATCTCCTCTCCTCTTCGAGGAATCCCAACGCAGCTCACAAGTAGAAAGGGCCTCTGGCTACCCCATACCCCGAGATCATTGCCACCAAGACCAAGTTCGGTGACCGCTCCTGAAGCCGTGAACAACTTCCGACGACAAGTGTACCACTACCGCCATTGAACCCCCAAAACCGCATCGCCACATGCTTCAAGGTATAACCTTTGAGATGACCGCCGATGCGATGCATGAGATGCCGTATGTATGCAAAAATAGTTGCAGGTACCTCGATCGTTGTGTCACGGGCACGTGGGACTCCATTTGATCGGGATCACCCTACTGTCACTTCTCACGACACACCCACACCCACACTTTGACCTTTGTGCCGGATCTCTAGCGGGATACAGGGTCACCAAGACGCCGCCATGGCAAAAGAATGTGCCACCATGGCGATCAAAACACTAGATGGGGCATTATATATCGAACTGCTCAGTAAATTGCATACATTCCAAATATGTTATTATCATGCATGTTGACAACATTTAAATTGGTTTGGGTCACTAAGCAAGAATGAGCCTTTCTTTATATGTGAGTCTAGTTGAATAGCATTGCAAGTCACACTTCACTTAACTTATGAAATAATTGCATCGGATCATGTCAACATCATTTTTTCCATCTCATTAATTGCATGTCAATTTGCACCTGTTGTTCCTAGTGTTTTGCTTCTTCGTGGATAGAGGATCCAGAAATGATGTGAGCTGCGAACTAGGATCTGGCCATGTATGAGGCCACTAATCCATCTGGCAAGCAAACCCTCCTTTAAAATTATGACACACCCTACGCTTTCTTCGTTATTCATGCACTAGTATGACGATGTTGTGTATTGAGTCTTGAATTCTTGATCACATGCATAGCCTAATTATTGTCACATGAATTGCTTTTACCTTCCATTCCTAGCACGCTATGTTCTGCTCGATCCATTGACATGCCCTACATATCGTAGTATGCATGCTTAGGCCAACTCTAGCCAACCCCCTATAAAATAAAGGAGGATCTGGTGGAGTAAAGCTTAATGGAGTATATTTACTCCACTAACTTTTGGTCGGCCTAGCCGATCGCCTAAATATAACAGTATTTTTTTTGTTTGCATTTATATATCGGCCACCAGAACAAACTTCATGGTTTCTTTATTTCATTAAACGACATTTTGATACATTGGAGTACATAATTCACCATTTATTCACTACAAGAAGGAAACAAAAAAACAAGAACCACAATTAGACACTTTAGTAGATATCTAACTTCCATAATTGCTCCCACTAGTTGGATTAATATTTTCTCTATGCCTTCATTGTTGATTCTCTCCTTTGGCTTCTCGAATTTGCACACTTCTTTCTTCTTCGGTTCACATGAATTCAACATTGCGTTGCATCTAGTCTCATCTCTATTATCTACTCTAGCAAGGAGTGCACGGACATCTATCAAATTTATCGCTATTAACATATCAATGTAATCTTCTTCCCGATACCAAAACTTGCACCCACCCTACACACAAAATTTGAGCAAATAGTGAGCTACAAATTGCGCCGAATCCGATGAACAACCGAATCAAAACAAGCACTCACCCCCTCTTTTGTGCACTTGAAGGACACCCATTCGAGCTGCTCCAGCGTGGTCGAAACTCGGCGCACTACCGTCGCGGGCAGTCGTCGCACTTTATGACCGGCAACGGGGAGCCGACTAGCTGCTGGGCCAGTGCCGAGCCCGGCCGACGGTCGGACGTGTCTTTGTCGGTGAACCGCCAACGAGTGAGATCCGAGCGGCTAGAGGAGGAGGCCATACCTGCATGAGGCACATAGGTGTTGCCGAGGTTGTGCGGTTCGTTACCCGACCAATCCATGACAAAAGCACCAGCGTTGGCGGCCAGATGCTTCAAATCTGGCGGCGGAGAGGCAGCCATAGATATGTTGATTCTATGTTGGCGATGACGCAAGAGAGGCTCAAATCCGGTTGGGTGAGGACCGCAACGGGGCCTACGGAGCGTCCGCGATGGCGGGTGGTGGCCAGCGGGGGCGGGAAGGATGGCACCGGCGTAGATGCAGCGGGGAAGTGGAGTGGGGGGAGGCAGCGAGGGGAGGGGATTTTTTCCTCCAAGCAGTAGCGTCCTAGTAAATATAGGCGCCGGATAGGAGGCGGAGTAAAAATTATTCTTCTCTATTCAGTTTAGGGGATTGACTAGGTGCCGGTCTGAGGAGTAAAACCAAAATTTTACTCCACTAATGCCGGATAGGGAATCGGCTAGAGTTGGCCTTAGGGCTTTGCCGAGTCATGTAGGCTATGTTGTTGCCTACGGGTAGCTGTTAACCTGGCTCCGAATCACTCTTTACTTTGTTATGCTACAATGTGAAATGTGGTTGTAATTTAGGATGGTAATGTCGGAAGGCTATATATGGTTAAGCATTGGTGTGTTTTTCCACACGGGCTGACTTAGGGCCGAGTTCGTATTGTCTTGATCAAAGAATGAGTGCACTGACCATATGTGAGTCTTTGTTTGACCCCCTTGATCGGGTACTCGAGACTGTAGATTTTTTCCGGGGTGGCTCAAATTGGTTTTCCATTTGCATTTCGTACCTTTGTGCCATTAGGGAGGAATCCTCCAGTGTCTCGCAAACTTAGTGGCACGGTAGGCGGTTATTCCTGGGTTCGAGCACTAGACAATCCTGTGAGTTCCCACAAATGGTTGAGTCCGATTCGAAGATGTCACATACATTCTCTTTGGCGAGGTGACTTGCTTTGGCGTGGTGGCTCCTCGATGCCGAGCCACAATGCTTTTGCATTTTTGCAGTGGCGGCGGTCCGTCTTAGGGGCATTTCCTATTTACCGCTGCAGGCGCCCGGTTGTGTGCATTTTTGCAAACTAGCTCCTGCAGCGCTCCGTGATGGGCAGGCCCATGTAGGGGTGCCCGAGGTTTTTTTCTATGTTCTTAGAACGCAAAAAAGGGAGCAACTAATTAACAAGCGCTTCTTCGGGAGCCTCGCAACGATCAGCGCCATATAGCGTGCTCACAGCCATTCGCCATGTGTCGCGCTCTGGGCGCTCCCTCCGGATTTTATTTTTTTTATTTTTACGCACGCGTTTTCGGCTTTTCAAGTGGTTTTTTTGGGTTTTTTTGACGTTTTGGTTTTCTACTGGTCTTCCCTAGCTTTTCGATCAATTATTTTTTTTTAAAATAATTTGTTTACGCAAAAAAATGCATTTTTTTCGCGAGAGGCACCGTTTTCCTTCCGCCAGAGGCACGGTTGTGCTTTCGCGAGAGGCACAGGTGTGCCTCTTTCGGAAAGGGAAAAAACATGTTTTCTGTTTTTTTTCTTCTTTCGCGAGAGGCACGGGTTTGCTTCCGTCAGAGGCACGGTTGTGCTTTCGCGAGAGTCACGGGCTTGCCTCTTTCGGAAAGGAAAAAAAACGCGTTTTCAGTTTTTTTCTTTCGCGAGAGGCACGGTTTTGCTTCAGCCAGAGGCACGGTTGTGCTCTCGCGAGAGGCAAGGGCGTGCCTCTTTCGAAAAGGAAAAAAACACGTTTTTTTTTTTCGCGAGAGGCACGGTTTTGCTTTCGCCAGAGGCACGGTTGTGCTTTCGCGAGAGGCACGGGCGTGCCTCTTTCGTAAAAGGAAAAAGAACGCGTTTTCTGTTTTTTTTCTTTCGCGAGAGGCACGGTTTTGCTTTCGCCAGAGGCATGGTTGTGCTTTCGTCAGAGGCACGGGCGTGCCTCTTTCGGAAAGGGAAAAAACCCGTGTTTCCGGTTCGGTTTTTTCGTCGGTTTTTTTGGTTGGTTTTTCCGTGAAAATAAAGTTTGTCAAAACCTATCAACATGGGATCTAGTTTTGAATATCTCGACGCGAGGAATCCAATGGCGAAAGCAGTTCGAGATTTGGACGTACGATTTAAGAGATAAAACATTTTGAATAAACGGATTTACGAAAAAAGGGAAAACTCACAGCGCGCCACTTGTCGCAACCTGGGGAAGTTGAAGTGATCTCCGCAAGAAGTACTCCTCAATTATTGATTTCGGCAAAAAAGTGATGGAGCAGGTTGCAACTCGAACCTGGGACATTGCTCGTCGTTGCATGCTTCTGTTCCCAGCCCACCACGCACCTGATTCTAAAAACTTACAACCTTTCCCCTGTTTTATACTCTCTTTTTCCTTTTTCTTCCTTTTTCCTTTTTTGTTTTTTGTTTTCTTTCCTTTTTGTACGACCAGGTTCCTCCTGCATCCCTTTGAATTTGATGAACTTTTTTTTTTCAAAATCGATAAACTGAATTCTATGAACTTCTTCAAATTCGATGAACCTTTTTCCAATTTTCATGAATTTTTTTTCAAAATCAATGAGGTTTTTTTCAAAATCGATGAAATTTTTTCAATTTTGATGAACTTTTTCTAAGTTGATGAACTTTTTTTAAAATCAACGAACTTTTTTCAAAACTAGTGAAGTGTTTTTTCAAATTATTGAACTTTTTTTGTTCAAAATTGATGAACTTTTTTAAGTTGGCGAACTTTTTGTTCAAAATCGGTGAACTTTTTTCGAAATTTCATCACTTGTTTCCTAAATTTGGTGAAGTTTTCTCAAATTCACAATTTTTTTCAGTTTGTACGAACCTTTTTAATTATATGAACTTTCTTTGAAATTCACGTTTTTTATATTGTGCATTCATTTTTCATTTTTCTTTTCATTTTATCATAAAATAATAAGCATAATAGGCTGGGTACATAGTAAGGTTCTTTGTCCTCAATATAAACAGCGTAGTAAGGATAGGCTAGTGGCTGGGTTGGAATGTTACTGCGCATGCGATTAGAGATCGAATCCTGGCTCCACTCGCATTTTTTGCGATCTAACAACCTAAGTGTGTCTCGCTGCGTTTTCTGCGCCGGGCCAGTTCGCACCCCACATTCCGCCTTGACCCGCAAAAAAATTATGGGGCGCCGTAAAATCTCGGCCCCAACCCGTGTATTTGCGGGTTTCCTCTCACCGCTGCGGTGCCCTACATAGAAGTGAAAGTGGTTGGTGAAGGGACATTTCAGCCCGTGCTTTCCTCCACCAACCACCTCCTCTCTCCTCCCTCGTGTCGCGGTCACCCCGCCGCCCAAGATTCCGACGAAAGCAGCCGGCAGGAGCTCGCCAAAAGGCCACCGCACGCACGAGGCCTCCCCTCTCCCACCCCCTGCGCCGGCGGGCCGCCGGATTTACGGATCTGTGGACCTTCATCTCGTGGCCGCCGGATTTGGCTGTGCCAGCGGCTGCGCCAAGCGATGTAGTGGTCCGGGAGCATCTCCCGCAGCCCCGGCAAGGGCGCATCACCGCATGCAGGGACGGGTTCGTCCTCCCGGCGCCGCCGACGATTTGCGGCCATGGATTCGTTCGGCCGTCCACCGGGCTCGGCGCTCGCGCAGCGGCTCTGTGGCTCGCCGTTGCCTCTCATACAATGCGACGACTGCATGCAGACAGTGCTGCGGCTTACTTCGGCCACGCCGAAGCACCCCGGATGGGTGTTCTTCAAATGCGAAAATGACGGGTACGTGCACTTGCGGTAGCTCGGTTTGATAGCTCATTCTTTGGTTCAATTGCGGATCCTCATTCCGAACATGGTCATTCTTTTGTGTAGGGAGATGGATACTCATTTTGGTTTTGGGAAGGCCAATACATTGATTTATTGATAGAAAAAAAGTTAATAGATGTTGACGCACTCCTTAGTAGAACAGAAAACAATGATGCGGCTGCATGTTCAATTAGAGTGGAAGCAACGTCTACTTTTTCTGAACCAAAGATGAAGAATGAAGAATGCAAGATCAAGAATCCGTAGATCACCAATGAGTGCATGGAGAAGATATTGCTTCAACTAGTGGGGGCAGTTATGGAAGTTGGAAATCTTCTAAAATGCATAATTATGGTTCTTGTTTCTTTTGGTCTTACTATTCTAGCAAAGATTTAGTGATGTTTTAGGTATTCAATGTTGTTGAAAAAACAAAGAAATGCATTACGTTGGATCAAATCAAAGTGCAAATTTAGGTTTTCCGGACCGGGAGGAGTTGCGCAGATCAAACCCACGTAATATGCTTTTTTATGGGTCGGCTTTGCAGGGTCTGCATCCACGGCCGGGCACGCTGGCCCGTAAAGGCATTTTTTCGCGAACTGCAAACACGTTTTGCGGGCCGGACGGATGCGGGGTCTGACCCCGCAAAACCACGACCTGCATAAGTGTTTTACGGGCTGAGAAAAACGGATTATAAGGGTCGATTTTAGCTGCGACCGAACAGAACCCGTATAATCAACCCGTAAAAAAGAATATTCTCTAAATATACCATCTTCTTCCTCACGCCCTTCCCATATCGACCTTCGTCATCTCGGCGTGTGCGTGTCCTGCCTCAGCGACCATCTCTTCGTGCTCACTAGCGAGCGCGACCGGGCAAGGGCCAGCAGCAGTGCCGACTGCAGCAGCAGACGGCCGCAGCGCGGGCGGAGGCCAAGGCCGCCGGGGCAGCGCGGGCGGCGACCGAACTCCTTCATTCGCTAGCTACACGCGCATTCATTGAGCTGCTAGCTAGCTAGCTAACTGATCCATTCGAATCAATTCGGCTGGCTAGCTAGCTAGCTAGCTCCTCGTCGAGAGAACTGCAGGCCGGGGCAGCGAACGGCCGGCGGGCTCGGCGGACGATCGGCAGGTGTGGCGGACGGCCAGCGGGCTTGGCGGACGGGGCGGACGGCTGGCGGGCACGGCAGTGAGGGCCGGCGCTGCGGCCGGGGCGTGCGCCCGCGGCCGGGGACGGGCAAACGGGAGCGAGCTATGAAGTTTCGCTGGCAGTTGGACTCCCGCCAACGATCTTTCACGTATATAGGTCGTTCTCGGATTGTCTTCGAAATCCTTATTTTCACGAGTTCGACCGGAATGTTTGCGGTGCCTCTTAAAAAAATTACGGGTTGGGATGGTTTACAGGTTCTATTATAATTGTTTTTTTCGCTTAAAACTATAAACTGAGGGTTATTTTGTAGTTTCGTGCATTTTGCGGGGTCGGCTAGTTTAGGCTTCTCAAACGCATTTAAAAAGAACAAAGCGATGGGTTCGTGGGCCCCATCAGACGTAGTACACATTCTCTGAAGTGAATCCTGGGCCGGTCGCCTACGAGCCACGACGATCCAACGGCACGGGTCGGCCGGGCGCCTTTGCGGATCCCTAACCACCAGCGAAGAGAGACCTTCTTCCCCACGCCGCCACCTCCCGTCTCAGCAGGTTCCCTCCTCCATTCCTCTGCAGTTTTCGATCTCTCTTCTCTCTGCGTTCTACTTTGAAGGATTTTATTACTTGTTTCTGCATCCGGTTTGAGGCCGGTGACGATTGATATTTGGTCTCGTTCGTTGTTTCTGCATCCGGTTTGAGGCCATCCCGCTGAATCACCACCCATATTCTGAGTCTTCTTATTAAATATATAGCATTATCTTCTAGGTTTGACTTCTTAATTGTTTTTATTTTTATATTAAGCTAAAGTAATAGACAAGCATATGTCTCAATTCTCTTCACTAGGAAAGTATAGTTAATAATTAGGTCAAAATCTGTTTGTTTCTTGTAGTTCAGAAGACCAAACTGTGAACTTGAAGAAAATCTTTGGCTCCTAGTTGACGACCTTTAGCTTGCTTGTGTAGTTTCAATTCTAACTGCATATGAGAAACCATATCCCAAATTCAAGATATATATATATTTTTTTGCTTGGATTTGGAGCATTGATGCGAAAATTCATTCAATATGATATATCAGGTGTGACTATCAATCGCTACGTTCTTACTGAGCTCCTTTCCGTTTACTTATGCTTGATGTTATTGATATGTCTTTCCGGTATTCTTTCAATATAAACTAAGAACCAGTTTGTGAGGCAAATTGCTGGACAATTGAAATTCTGAGGCTTAATGCCAATAGCTTCAGGTCCTAGTATTGTTTATGTATATATCTACTTTTGTCTGTTCTTAAATTATCCTGGTGAAGATTCTCAGACCATAGGAAGTGCCGTATGAGAGACGGTAAACAACAGCTGCTTCTCTCCACTGCAAGTGTCCTCCTTCGGCCATAACCTTTGTGGTTTGATCTGGGCTGGAATCTCCATGTGCAGCTGGTTTGGTTCAGCTGTGTGCGTCATTTTAAGCGGGTCTAGGGATTCTCTCTAATCTTGTTTGCTCTGTTTTTTTGCATTGTATCTAATTGTCTGTTGCACCTAGTTTAGAAGGAAAAGGGCACCATGGGCTATTCGGCCTAACCTGAGACCGTATTTTGGTCGGTCTACAGAACTGGTTATTGTGATTAAATTTTGTTATGACTAGCTAACAAGTTGTCGTCAATCTGATTTGAGGATATTTTCTGGCAATGATGATAAATTTAAGGCTTGTTCTCAAACATTCACAGTTGCCGCCTAAGAGCTTTCGCCCAGCCATGCTCGAGAGCTAATGCTGATGTCTGAGTTACTTTGCTGTCTTCACTTATTCGTTGTGTTGCCTTGATTTTTTTTTTCTCAAAACATTCGCAGTTGCCGCCTAAGACTCCTCTTTGATGATTTCATTTTTATTTGCTGGTGTTTCATTTGTTTGACTTGCAGATCACTGTCCCATTGTTCAGCCGCCGTTCTCTTGGTGCATCTGAGTTTACAACGCTCCCGAGAGGTAATTCAGGTGCCGCTTAAGAGTGCAAATCTGTCTAGATGGTCTTGGGCTATGCTCGCCCCCAAATTCCAGATTAATCTCTGCTATATTGTTTTTTTTTGTTTGCTTTTTGTTGTCTGTATAATTCTAGTTCTTCTGGGACTGCTGATTTAGCGATTTGAACCTTTTTTGGTGCAGTGATTACTGATGGGAAATCCCCGTGAGCAACTCCTATACATCCATAGAATCTGAGCACCAACAAACAATAATTTTCTTGGATTCCTCTGATCCAAATATGAAGATGCACCGCGCATGCAAAATCTGTGGAGAAATAGGACACACCTACAAGGAACACCAGGATGGATGCCCCTACTGTGAAGCGAGTCATTTGGGTGAAGAATGTCCCACTATGCAAGTCACGTGTTTCATGTGTGAAGCGATTAACCACAATCCAGCCCAGTGTCGTCTACTCACCAAGACACAAGAAGTGGTTCAGCAACAGAGGAAAGGAATGAAGGAAGCTATCCAGGAATTCATGGCAGCACCCATGAAGAGAAGGAAGAAGAGGCGCTACGCCAAGAAGTGTAGAACAAGGGGCACTGTGCCAACGCGTGTCCAGAACTGAAAGGAGAGAGAGAGAAAGATGGGGGCGCTACTCCAGCCCGTGTCCAGAATTGAAAAGAGGGAGAGGGAGATGGGAACCTTGGAGCAAAGAAGCCCCATGACTTGTCAGGAGTAATTTGTTTGATACTCTTCCTTTCTGTAAGAATTCATTCAGTACACTATTCCAAGGGAGCTAATGTTAGTAATTGGAGGACAGCTATCTGAGGCAAGCAATAAGTGTATTAGGAAACTTTTTACGTTATCTTGGAGATGCTGGGTTGAGACGTGCAATGTCAATGGAAGAGGCTATACATTTCCTGTGTTGTGATTGCTATTTCTTTTGTGAGCAGAATATGACTAGTGGGTCCTTGCGCGGTGCTTTGCTGGTATGTCAATGTGCTGGGGTTTTTTGTTGTATTTGGCGTAAACTTGTAGCTTCGCTTGTACATTGCGCCAGAATCTGTGGGGGTTTACATATTGTTCTTCTTAAATCACCATGCACGCATAAACCTGTGGGCACATTGTGCCGGAATGTGTGTTGTTGGGTGAGATTCATGAGCATCAAGTTGCAAAATTTGTCAATCTGGTGAGGGGGTAAGGCTTTGCCTGGTGCAGCAGCTGCTGTGCAGACCGTAAGAGATGGCTCTACATTCCAACACCGATTGTGCTAAGTTGGTTGTGCAATATGCTCGGTGCTTTCCTGTGATGAGCACAAGGAAAACGTCCACGTTTATTCTGTGTAAATGTTAATTAGCTGGTGGAGTTTTGATTCGAATGACAAATTGATTTGTAGTAGAGTAAATAAAAAGGGTAGCCCTATTTATAAGCTGGTCATTTGACATGGATCTTCACACTTGTGCTACGGTGTTTGGTGCGGATATTAGTCTCTCAGGTCTCAGCCCTGGATGGCCAAGCTTGTTTGGTTCAACCCAAAGGTTTATAGCCGGCTCGTGGATGCACTGGCAGGATTTGTCGCTCCTCTGTGTCTGTGGTACAGCTTGTAACTGCTGTTCAATCCTCCATATGTAGACAGTGCGATCTGAGTGTACAAACCATAGAGGTACAGCTTACGGAAAACTACAGAATGTTCTTAAGAAAAACGTACAGCTTACGGGAAATCTGTGCAATCAAAAGGGTAGTACTATCAGATTTAGATCCGCTAAACTACTCCACGCCATGATCATCTAGCCATGGTTTCTGAAATGAAAAAAACTTAAATTTAATCATGACCAAATCCGCATGCAATAGCACACAAGAAAGACACTCTTCGGGCGCCACCGCATCAACAGGTAAGTATTTCATCTAGGCGAAGCAGAGGGCGAAATTCAAAGGCATGCTGACCGGATCTTATCAGGAACGGTCCAGAACTTAAAATCCGATGACCAACTGAGGCCGCAGAAGCCAATGCAGGTGAGCACGGACATCGCAGGGGTGTACTCTGTCAGCATTCTGCTTCCACCACCTACCCTGATGTGGAATTCGACGATCAGACCTGCAGAATTCGGACCTTTTAGCTGGTGCTGGGTCAACCCAAAGGCTAGCTTCAACGCCAGAGCTAACCTATTTGTGATGGTTTATATGTGGTCATGATGGATTCCAAATGGTCAGAAACATGGGTTCCAAATGGTACGAACCGGAAAATTGTGACTGTCCATTGGGGTAATCTCCTTTCAAAAGTTGGGGACCTTATTGATCCCGTCACAAGACAATGGGATGTAGAGCTTGTGAAGCAGATTTTGTGCAGCGTATACCCTCGATCCCTTTACCGTCGTATGGTATGGAACATTTCGTGGCATGGAGTTTGATGAAGAACGGCAGGTTTCTGGTGGAACTGCCTATTTTGCGGAGTGGGATCATCAACATGGGTCCAAGTTGAGGCGCACCAATGAGATGGGAGCCACAGGCTCAAATATGATCTGGGAATGTATTTGGAGGTTAAAATGCCCTAGCAAAGTAAAAAATATATTCTGAAAGTCTGTTTTTAATAATGAGGTCAAAACCTGTTTGTTTTTGTAGTTTGGATGCCCAAACTGCGAACTTGAACAAAACTATTTAGCTCCTAGTTGACGACCTTTAGCTTGCTTGTCCAGTTTCAATTCTAATTGCACATGAGAAACTGTATCCTAAATTAAAGTTTTTTTTTTGGCTTGGATTTGGAGCATTGATGCGAAAATTCACTCAGTATGATATATCAGGTGTGATTATCAATCTCTATGTTCTTACTGAGCTCCTATCCGTTTACTTTTGCTTGAAGTTATTGAGTCAGTTTGTAAGAGACCAGTTTTTTGTAAATTGTTGGACAACTAAAATTTGTTCAGAACTTTCATGTCATGCCAGCTGTAATCATTATGTAGCGCACAAGATGGTACGAATTGAGATAAAACAGAGTACATATGGTTGGAATGACTGAGCTACCCGGTTGTGAATTGGCTATATTGTAGTTATGAGGATGATGTTTGTCGCCCCCGTCTTAGGTTCTGCTTGGGTGGATCTGTGCTGATTGACATACTTATGAATCTGACTCTGTAGATGAAATTTTGACTATATTGTTTGGTGCTATGCTAACTTCTATACTGTTAGTTGAATAAAATAAAACAGGGATTTTATAGTAAGATATCGTGCATTATTTTTGAATTGTTCTTTTCCTTGGACAATGGCAATGACGATTTGCAAATGTTCAAGCTCAACAGACCAACTCATAGGTTTTCTCTCACGAGTTGATTTGTATGCAAATTATCCCGTTGAATTGAGACATCTAATATCTCATGTGCTTTTTAGTATTTTCTATTTGTTTGTTTGTTTGCTTTGGAGGGCATAGTTCGCCAAAAAGGCTTCCGCCCCGTTTTATAGATAAAGCACAAACCACAAATACACGGCCAAACGCATACAAAATGTGCAAAAACCCCACATGGTATATAGAATGATGACAACTCAGAAACACAAGACGTTACGTCGGAAACACAAGATAATGGCTCGTCATCTCTTTATCATGCAACCGTAGCACATGATGGGGCTATGATTTAATTCACTGCAGATTTACTGAGTAAGGAAAATTTTAAAGTCTTGGTCCTGAGAGAAAAGGAGAGGGTGAATTAGTTGTTTATATTTTTGGACATGACCATGCGGTAAAACTCATGTTGGTGTTGAAAATGCTCAAATATAGTTTGGGAATTCTTAAAGGAAATTTTAGAGGAAAATAAATATGCTAACCCTAGAAATACCATTTATGGCTTTCCCAAAATGTTTTTTAATAAATAACTAAAAACTTTTGTTTTTTTTGAAGTAATAGTGATCTTATATATAATAGACATCAGAAATAATTTTAAATGAATTACTGTTCTGAAAGATAAATACTTTTAGTTCAAAACTCATTTTTTTGGGTTTCAAAAAAGGGTTTATTTGCTTTTTGCCCAAAATAAATTTCAGTACAGATATTTTTGGGCTCTACCCACATGGCATGATCATTGGGAAATATTTGGGCCACATGATTGGAAGAGGATAGCTAGAGGGTTCTCTATGAATTAAAATCCAAAGGAAACACGAAATAAAATAACTAAAAGAAACAATAAATTCAAACAAGGCAATAATACTCTAAAAAAATTGAGTGAAGTAACGCAAAACATAGCATGTGAAAGATACCCCACGTCGAAGGTTATTTCCATAACAACAGGAATACTTGTGTTTTTTCTATATAGCAACCAAACACCGTGTATAATAGATTCATGGTGTTTTCAACTCTTACAAGATTCAATATGACAATGAGTCAATGACATAC
This sequence comes from Triticum aestivum, assembly GCF_018294505.1. Classification (NCBI taxonomy): domain Eukaryota; kingdom Viridiplantae; phylum Streptophyta; class Magnoliopsida; order Poales; family Poaceae; genus Triticum; species Triticum aestivum. The sequence goes on along the minus strand of NC_057795.1, from coordinate 598,850,508 downwards.
AATCTACGATTTTTTACATTCCTACCAATCTTGCATACCAAAGAGGCGCTTACACATACTGCTATTGCATGTCTGCTTCTTGGTTTCGTAGGCGGAGACACAATGATCACTCAATGATAGGCGCCGACATCAATTGAAGAATATGAGGATAAACCACAACCCCCTTTTTAATAGCCTAGAGGTTGTAGGATTAGTACAAGGATCCACCAAGGAGTGAAGTGAATCACGGAAACATAATCAAGTTGCACAATGCGTGATCCTCTTGCGGTTGAACTATTTTTCCTAATGTCACACATCCCAAAGTATGATCATGTTAGAATAACAACTGTGATTCTCACCTAAAGTTAAGAAGCAAAGTATGTCTGGACAACCAAAGAAATGTGCATGTCTCTTTCCTTGGCTACATTGGTCACATCTCTAGTGTGCGTAAAGAGGGAAAATAGTATGACATGCAACATGTTTCAAGAAATTAGGACTCTCATGGAACTCTTGCAATCATTGACAATCAAGGGTGGTTGTGGCCCTTGTGACATTCCAGCACCAAGGGTATGTGCACCATCTAGTGTCATTGTTATTGTGTGCTAGCTTCTGACAATTAGGTGGGCGAGAATCACTAAGTAAATCAAGAGACGGGGACACTCACCAAAAATCAAGAGAAGTAGTCAGAACTCCCCATTTCTATAGAGCTTAGAGGCTGCAGGTACTAGTGCAAGCATGCACCAAGGTGTACAACAAAGTAATGAAACATAATCGACTTGCGAGTGGGGCTTAGTCAATTGAATTATTTTTCCCAATGCCGCTCATCCCGAAAGCATGATCACAGAAGAATAGAAATTACAACAATTTTTTTCTCACTTAAAGATACGAAGTTTGGATGAACAAATAAGGAAACAACCTATATTTGCTTGCTTGGATACATGGGTCATGTCACCACTCACATCTTAGTATATATAATGAGTGAAAAGATACCAAGGTAAATAGTAGGTGCGGCTTTATTCCAAATATTCACTTACAATGGTGTATAGTACGACATGTCTTATTCACTTAGATCTAAGCACCGAGGCCATGCCTGCGAGTCGGAGGCCAAACCATGCACCAGCCCAGACGGGCCTAGGTCGGGCCTCGCAGGCCGCATTAACCATCACTTGCCCATCGGAGATCATAAACACGTCACCACCTCAACCTCCACTATGCAACACACATCCACAACACGTGTGCCCGCCGCTGCACCCAGCACCACCGCCATACAAAGCAACCAGAGAAGTGTCCCGCCACCATTATCCTCAAAGCATGTCAGCCTTCGTCAGCATGCGCTTCTGGCGGCGATGAGAGGAGAAAGGGGGAGCCCCCCCCCCCCCCCGGTGGTCGGGCGACCCGGGAGTGAGGAGAAGTGAGCTAAATGGTTCAACTTGGACCTTTCTAATTTTGTCTGAACCTAGTACATGACTGAAGGAAATATGACCTAGAGGCAATAATAAAGTTGTTATTTTATATTTCCTTATTCATGATAAAGGTTTACTATTCATGCTATAATTGTATTGATCGGAAAGCTAAATACATGTGTGAATACATAAACAAATACCGTGTCCCTAGTAAGCCTCTACTAGACTAGCTCGTTGATCAAAGATGATTAAGGTTTCCTAACCATAGACATGCGTTGTCATTTGATAACGGGATCACATCATTAGGAAAATGATGTGATGGACAAGACCCATCCGTTAGCTTAGCATAACGATCGTTCAGTTTATTGCTATTGCTTTCTTCATGTCAAATACATATTCCTTCGATTATGAGATTATGCAACTCCCGTATACCGGAGGAATACCTTGTGTGCTATCAAACATCACAACGTAACTGGGTGATCATAAAGATGCTCTATAGGTATCTCTGAAGGTGTTTGTTGAGTTGGCATAGATCGAGATTAGGATTTGTCACTCCGAGTATCGGAGAGGTATCTCTAGGCCCTCTCGGTAATACACATCATAAGCTTGCAAGCAAATGACTAAGGAGTTAGTCACAAGGTGATGTATTACAGAACAAGTAAAGAGACTTGCCAGTAATGAGATTGAACTAGGTATAGAGATACCGACGATCGAATCTCGGGCAAGTAACATATCGATGGACAAAGGGAATTACATATGTTGTCATAACGGTTCGACCAATAAAGATCTTCAAAGAATATGTAGGAACCAATATGGGCATCCAGGTTCCGCTATTGTTTATTGACCGAAGAGGTGTCTCAGTTATGTCTACATAGTTCTCGAACCCGTAGGGTCCGCACACTTAACGTTCGCTGACGATATAGTGTTATATGAGTTATATGATTTTGTGACTGAATGTTTTTCGGAGTCCCGAATGAGATCACGGACACGATGAGGAGCTCCAGAATGGTCCAGAGGTAAAGATTGATATATAGGATGATGGTATTTGGACACTGTAAGTGTTTCGGGTGGTACTGGGTACTTATCATGTCACCGGAAGGGGTTCCGGGCAGCCATGGTAGGTTATTGGGCCTTATGGGCCAAAAGGGGAAGAACACACCAACCCTCAAGGGGCTGGTACGCCCCTCTACCCCCGCCCATGCACCAAAGTGTTGGGGAACGTAGCACGTAATTTGAAAAGATTTCCTACGATCACGCAAGATCTATCTAGGAGATGCATAGCAACGAGAGGGGGAGAGTGTGTCCATGTACCCTCGTAGACCGAAAGCAGAAACGTTAGTTTAACACAGTTGATGTAGTCGAACGTCTTCGCAGTCCAACCGATCAAGTACCGAACGTACTACACCTCCGAGTTCAACACAAGTTCAGCTCGATGATGTCCCTCGAACTCTTGATCTAGGAAAGTGTCGAGGGAAAGTTTCATCAGCATGAAGGCGTGGTGACGGTGATGGTGACGTGATCTGCGTAGGGCTTTGCCTAAGCACTACGATAATATGACCGGAGGAGTAAACTGTGGAGGAGGGCACCGCACACGGCTAAGAACAATTGATGTGCTTTGGGGTGCCCCTGCCCCTATATATAAAGGAGGAGGGGAGGAGGCCGGCCCTAGGAGCGCACCCAAGTGGGGGGAAACTAACTAGGACTCCCAATCCTAGTCTCCCCCCTTTCCTTTCTTTCGGAGGGGAAAAGAGAAGGAGAGGGAGAGGGAGAGGGAGAAGGAAAGAGGGCCGCGCCCCCTTCTCCCTTGTCCAATTCGGACTCCCTTAGGAGGGGAGCCACCCCTTGCGGGCTCCCCTCTCTCTTCCTATGGCCCATGTAGGCCCAATACTTCCCCGGGGGTTTCGGTAACCCCTCGGTACTCCGATAAATATCCGAAACGTGCCGAAACCATTGCGGTGTCCGAATACCATCGTCCAATATATCAATCTTTACCTCTCGACTATTTCGAGACTCCTCGTCATGTCCGTGATCTCATATGGGACTCCGAACAATCTTCGGTCACCAAACCACATAACTCGTAATACAAATCGTCATCGAACGTTAAGCGTGCGGACCCTACGGGCTCAAGAACTAGGTAGACATGACCGAGACACATCTCCGATCAATAACCAACAGCGGAACCTGGATGCTCATATTGGTTCCTACATATTCTGCGAAGATCTTTATCGGTCAAACCGCAATGACAACATACGTCATTCCCTTTGTCATCGGGTGCCAAAGATTCGATCATCGGTATCCTCATACCTAGTTCAATCTTGTTACTGGCAAGTCACTTTACTCGTTCCGTAATGCATCATCCCACAACTAACTCATTAGTCACATTGTTTACAAGGCTTATCGTGATGTGCAGTTTGCCCAAAAGACAAATTTTTTTCTCTCAATTTTGTCGAGTCATTACACTGATTCAATAAATGATTATCAAGCCGGCCCAAATCATGATCTTCACTAACTTCGATTTGGTTCTCTCGCGAAAATCATGATTATCAGAGATGAGAACCATGAAAAGCAAGATCCCGAATAAGAAAACAGAAACTTGCCATTCGTTGGTTATTAGAAGCATCCCAAAAGCGTCCGGGTCAAAATATGGCTTTCAAATTAAGTTCTGAATTAGTAGATGCTACCAAAGGGAGTGGGGGTGCCATACGCAAAAAGGAAGCGACTCATAGAATGACAGAGGCAAATAGAGATCTTGCACATTACCGAGAGGGCCCAGAGATACCTCTCCGATACTCGGAGTGACAAATCCTAATCTCGATCTATGCCAACCCAACAAACACCTTCGGAGAGACCCGTAGAGCATCTTTATAATCACCCAGCTATGTTGTGATGTTTGATAGCACTCAAGGTATTCCTCCGGTATTCGGGAGTTGCATAATCTAATAGTCAAAGGAATAGGTATAAGTCATGAAGAAAACAATAGCAATAAAACTTAACAATCATTATGCGAAGCTAACAGATGGTCTTGTCCATCACATCATTCTTCTAATGATGTGATCTCGTTCATCAAATGACAACACGTGTCCATGGTCAGGATATTTAACCATCTTTGATTAACGAGCTAGTCAAGTACAGGCATACTAGGGACACTTATTTTTGTCTATGTATTCACACGTGTATTAAGTTTCCGGTTAATACAATTCTAGCATGAATAATAAACATCTATCTTGATATCAGGAAATATAAATAACAACTTTATTATTGCCTCTAGGGCATATTTCCTTCAGTCTCCCACTTGCACTAGAGTCAATAATCTAGATTACATTGTAATGATTCTAACACCCATGGAGTCTTGGTGTTGATCATGTTTTGCTCGTGGAAGAGGCTTAGGCAATGGGTCTGCAACATTTAGATCCGTATGTATTTTGCAAATCTCTATGTCTCCCTCCTTGACTCTATCGCGGATGGAGTTGAAGCATCTCTTGATGTGTTTGGTTCCCTTGTGAAATCTGGATTCCTTCGCCAAGGCAATTGCTCCAGTATTGTCACAAAACACTTTCATTGGACCCGATGCACTAGGTATTACACCTAGATCGGATATGAACTCCTTCATCCGGACTCCATCATTTGCTGCTTCCGAAGTAGCTATGCGCTCCGCTTCACACGTAGATCCCGCCACGACCCCCTGCTAGGAACTGCACCAACTGACAGCTCCACCATTCAATATAAATACGTATGCGGTTTGCGACTTAGAGTCATCCGGATCAGTGTCAAAGCTAGCATCAACGTAACCATTTACGACAAGCTCTTTGTCACCTCCATAAACGAGAAACATATCCTTAGTCCTTTTCAGGTATTTCAGGATGTTCTTGACCGATGTCTAGGATCCACTCCTGGATTACTCTGGTACCTCCCTGGGAAACTTATAGAAAGGCACACATCAGGTCTGGTACACAACATTGCATGCATGATAGAACATATGGTTGAGGCATAGGGAATGACTTTCATTTTCTATCTATCTTCTGCAGTGGTCGGGCATTGAGTCTGACTCAACTTCACACCTTGTAACACAGGCAAGAACCCTTTCTTTGACTGATCCATTTTGAATTTCTTCAAAACTTTATCAAGGTATGTGCTTTGTGAAAGTCCAATTAAGCGTCTTGATCTATCTCTATAGATCTTGATGCCCAATATATAAGCAGCTTCACCGAGGTTTTTCATTGAAAAATTCTTATTCAAGTATCCTTTTATGCTATCTAGAAATTCTGTATTATTTCCAATCAACAATATGTCATCCACATATAATATTAGAAATGCTATAGAGCTCCCACTCACTTTCTTGTAAATACGGGCTTCTCCAGAAGTCTGTATAAAACCATAAGCTTTGATCACACTATCAAAGCATATATTCCAAATCCAAGATGTTTGCACCAGTCTATAAATGGATCGCTCGAGCTTGCACACTTTGTTAGCACCTTTAGGATCGACAAAACCTTCTGGTTGCATCATATACAACTCTTCTTTGAGAAATCCATTAAGGAAGATAGTTTTGACATCCATTTGCCAAATTTTATAATCATAAAATGTGACAATTGCTAACATGATTCGGACAGACTTATGCATCGCTACGGGTGAGAAGGTCCCATCATAGTCCACTCCTTGAACTTGTCGAAAACCTTTCGCAACAAGTCGAGCTTTGTAGACAGTAACATTACCGTCAGTGTCAGTCTTCTTCTTGAAGATCCATTTATTCTCTATCACTTGCCGATCATCGTGCAAGTCAACCAAAGTCCATACTTTGTTCTCATACATGGATCCTATCTCAGATTTCATGGCCTCAAGCCATTTCGCAGAATCTAGTCTTGTCATCGCTTCCTCATAGTTCGTAGGTTCGTCATGGTCTAGTAACATGACTTCCAGAACACGATTACCGCACCACTCTAGTGTGGAACATACTCTGGTTGACCTACGAGGTTCATGATACGTCTCCAACGTATCTATAATTTTTTATTGTTCCATGCTATTATATTATCTGTTTTGGATGTTTAATGGGCTTTAATATGCTCTTTTATATTATTTTTGGGAGTAACCTATTAACCGGAGGCCCAGTGCCAATTTCTATTTCCCCCCTCTTTTAGAGTTTCACAGAAAAAGAATACCAAACGGAGTCCAAATGGAATGAAACCTTCGCGATGATCTTTTTTGGAACAAAATCAATCCAGAAAACTTGGAGTGGAAGTCTGGAACTCCGCGAGGCGGCCACGAGGCAGGAGGGCGCGCCCAGGGTGGTAGGCGCGCCCCCCCACCCTCATGGGCCCCTGATAGCTCCACCGACATACTTCTTTCGCCTATATATACTTTTATACCCTATATTGATCAGAGAGATCCACGAAACAACTTTTCCACCACCGCAACCTTTTGTACCCGTGAGATCCCATCTTGGGGCCTTTTTTGGCGATCTGTCGGAGGGGGAATCGTTCACGGAGGGCATCTACATCAACACCATTGCCTTTCCGATGAAGTGTGAGTATTTTACCATAGACCTCCGGGTCCATAGTTATTATCTAGATGGCTTCTTCTCTCTCTTTTATTCTCAATACAAAGTTCTCCTCGATGTTCTTGGAGATCTATTCAATGTAATACTGTTTTGTGGTGTGTTTGCCGAGATACGATGAATTATAGATTTATGAACAAGATTATCTATGAATATTATTTGGTTCTTCTCTAAATTATTATATGCATGATTTATATCTTTGCAAGTCTCTTTGAATTATCGGTTTAGTTTGGCCTACTAGATTGATCTTTCTTGCAATGGGAGAAGTGCTTAGCTTTGGGTTCAATCTTGCGGTGTCCTTTCCAAGTGATAGTAGGGGCAGCAAGGCACGTATTGTATTGTTGCCATCAAGGATAAAAAGATGGGGTTTATATCATATTGCTTGAGTTTATCCCTCTACATCATGTCATCATGCTTAATGTGTTACTCTATTCTTATGAACTTAATACTCTAGATGCATGCTGGATAACGGTCAATGTGTGGAGTAATAGTAGTAGATGCAGAATCGTTTCGGTCTACTTGACACAGACGTGATGCCTATATTCATGATCATTGCCTTAGATATTCTCATAATTATGGGCTTTTCTATCAATTGTTTGGCAGTAATTTGTTCATCCACCGTAATACATGCTATTTTGAGAGAAGCCACTAGTGAAACCTACGGCCCCCGGGTCTATTTTACATCATATTAGTTTTCCCTCAACTTGCCAATTTCTATTGCCGTTCCTTTTATTTTGCAATCTTTACTTTCCAATCTATACAACAAAAATACCAAAATTTTTACTTTACTATCTTTATTAGATCTCACTTTTGCGAGTGACCATGAAGGGATTGACAACCCCTTTATCGCGTTGGTTGCAAGGTTCTTGATTTTTTGTGCAGGTACTAGGTGACTTATGCGTTGTCTCCTACTGGATTGATACCTTGGTTCTCAAAAACTGAGGGAAATACTTACGCTACTTTGATGCATCACCCTTTCCTCTTCAAGGAAAAACCAACACATGCTCAAGAGGTATCAAGAAGGATTTCTGGCACCGTTACCGGGGAGATCTACGCTCAAGTCAAGACATACCAAGTACCCATCATAAACTCTTCTCCCTCGCATTACATTATTTTCCATTCACCTCTCGTTTTCCTTTCCCCACTTCTAAAATGATTTTCTAAAACCTTTGCCTTTCTGTCGCCATGGCCGAACCAAAAGGGGCTAAGGGTTTTCTCCCGGGTTTTCATACTTTGGATAGTCCCTGTGTCTATCTAAGCTCATAAATAATGATGCTATGGAAAGACCTACCGGGGTTATCGATGAGAGTTTGAACAATTTTGATGAAGATGACCCTGGAATTTTTCATTATTTGCTTGATGAATCTCTGCAAGATGCTTGGGATAGGCTATTAAGGATCGGAGCCAGCTATGTGCCTCAATATCAAATTGAGATATACTTAAAGAGTTTTTATGTTGGCTTACCCTCTTCTTTCAAGCAAGTTTTGGATTCTATTTTTGAAGAAGGTTTTCTTGAGGGGGATGCCCTCGATACCTATGAAAAGATGAAGCTATATTTCGGCACCCCATGAGTGAAAAGGTTGAATCCACCTCTCTTTTGTGTTTTTATCAGAATAAAATTATCAAAGAGATGAAGGCCAACTTAGATGCAAATTTTCGTAGTGTGCTTAATCTTTCTTCTAGCATTAATGGCCACGTGCTTTCACAAAATAGAAAGATAAGCGATTTAGATAAGAAAGTCTCTCTTTATCACCAAAAGGGAGAAGATGGCAATACCTAGATCTATTCTTGTTTGTATGCCTAGCTAGGGGCGTTAAATGATAGCGCTTGTTGGGAGGCAACCCAATTTTATTTTTGTTTTTGCTTTTTGTTCCTGTTTAGTAATAAATAATTCATCTAGCCTCTGTTTAGATGTGGTTTTATGTTTTAATTAGTGTTTGTGCCAAGTAGAACCTTTGGGAAGACATGGGTGAAGTCTTTGCGATCTTGCTGTAAAAAACAGAAAATTTTGTGCTCACGAGATTAGCTGCCATTTTTTTAATGGAGAGTGATTTTAGGTTGATTCTTTTTGAAGATGATTAATAGACAAATTCCTCAAGTCTACCAATTTATTTCAGAATTTTTGGAGTTACAGAAGTATTCGAACATATCAGATTGCTACAGACTGTTCTGTTTTGACATATTCTGTTTTTTGTGTGTTGTTTGCTTATTTTAATGAATCTATGAGTAGTATCGGGGGGTATGAACCATAGATAAGTTGGAATACAGTATGTTTAACACCAATATAAATAAATAATGAGTTTATTACAGTACCTTAAAGTGGTTGTTTATTTTCTTATACTAACGGAGCTCATGAGATTTTCTGTTGAAGTTTTGTGTTGTGAAGTTTTCAAGTTTTTGGGTAAAGATTTGATGGATTTTGGAATAAGTAGTGGAAAGAGCCTAATACTGGGGATTCCTAAGGCATCTGTAACGCCCTGGATTCATTGCGCCAGGTGTCCGCCAGTTATTCACCGTCGTTGCCATGTCATTTCCTTGTGTGTTGCATTTTATCATGTCATCATGTGCATTGCATTGCATACGTATTCATCTCATGCATCCGAGCATTTTCCCCATTGTCCGTTTTGCAATCCGGCACTCCTATGTCCCCCCGCGTTCCCCCTTTTGTCTCTCGTTGTGAGCGGGTGCTAAACTTTCTCGGAATGGACCGAGGCTTGCCAAGCGGCCTTGGTATAGCACCGGTAGACCGCCTGTCAAGTTTCGTGCCATTTGAAGTCCGTTTGGTACTCCAACGGTTAACCGGGTAACCGTAAAGCCTCTTTGTCTTGCAGCCCAACACCCCTCCAAAGTGGCCCAAAAACCCATCGAAACCCCATCCATGCCCTCCGTCGTTCGATCACGATCGTGTGGGCAAAAACCGTGCCTCATTTGGACTCTCCTAGCGCCCAGAAACTATAAATATGCCCTCTCCCCCGAAATCCCGGGTCCAAACCCTAAAAATCTTCCATCTCCGTGCCGGACATGTCCGTCCGCCGCTGGACACACGTCGCCGCCGCCCATCCACGAATCGGGGTGCGCCACGTGGTTCGCCATCGTCCCTCCGCGCCGCGGCCCGCGGGGCCCATCCAGGGCCCGCGCGAGCCCGCGCCGCCGCGCCTCCCGGCCCGCGCCCCGGGCTCCGTCCCGGCGCTCGCCGCCGCCTCAGCGCCTCGCCGTCCCGCCTCGCCGACCCCGCCGCCGGGTCTGCTGCCCTCCGCCGCCAGCGTCCGATGCCCCTCCGTCACCGCCTCCCCACTGGCGTCTCGCTGCCGCTCGGCGCATTTGTCCCCGGCCCCGCCGGCGAGCAGCAGGCTGCCGCCGGCCGCGCCTCCGCCCCCGCAGCCTCCCGCCGGGTCCGCCGCCCCCTGCCGCCGGCGCCTCGATGTCCGTGGCCGCGCCTCGCCGTCCCGCTCCTCCCCGTTCAACTCCGGCAGCCGCGCCGCCCCTTCTCCGGCAAGCCTCAAAAACTGCGCCCCGATCTGGATCTGGAAGACAAAGGTTGACCCCGTTTTTCGTCCAAGTCCCTGATATTTTTGCATAATGTTGCCTTGTTCATCGCATCATAACTCTGCGTCAATAGCTCCGTTTTGTGCGTGTAATATGTCAAAATGTTCGTTCTGAGATGCTCTTCATTTCATTCCGTTGTGCCATGCTTGTTTGAGCTCATCTTGATGCCTGAATCATCGTTGCAAGAGTGCTATGTGATGTTAATCTCCTGAAACTGTTATAACTTGGTGATTTGTCATTTTTGTTGCATTCGATGTGTGCATCCTATGAGGTTGATGTCTACATGTGTTTTGATCTAAATCATGCCATATTCACAGAGGTGCAATCCATGTATTTTTGTGAGTCTTGTACTGAGTGCATCGAGCTTGTTAAGTAGGATACTTGCTGATTCTGTTATATTTTGTTGCCATGAAATTCTGCTGCTACTAATCATTCTATGCATAATCTGGAGATGTTCACTAAGGATGTTTTTTATACATATCATGATCTATCCATCCATGCCCCTGGTTGCATTTATAGCCTGCTTTAGCTTGTTGTAATCTTGCTCCAAAGTTGCTAAATAATGTTGCTATCAGCCTGTCAACATTAAGTTCTGTTTTGCCATGTGTTTTGCTAGTGATGCAGGCACTCTATGAACTTGCTATTGCCATACTTAGCTTCATAAACATGTATTCTTACTGTTGGTTGCCTTGCCATGCCATGTATTGCTCTGTGGTGAGTGGTTCAAGCTCACTAACATGCCTACTTATCGTTGTTCCTGCCATGTATGAATCTGTCATATAACTTGCTATGTTTACATGGGTGCATCATATCGTCTGATCCTTTTTGGCTCATTGTCAGTAAGGGACATTTGTTCTATGAAATTAGTAGATTCATGCCGTGCCTTTGTTTGCCATGATAAGTTCCTGTAACATGTTGTTTGATAGCTCTAAACATTGCAACCTGATGTTATTTCTGCTAAGCCTGGAACTGTTATTATTTGCAATCTTGCCATGCCTTTTTGAGCATGTTCTAGTGATTTCTGGAGATAGCTCATTGTTCATGTTTTGTCATGCTTTACCTGTACATCAGGTCCATGCCTTTTGTTATTATGTTGAGATGTTGTAGGATATTGTTTTGATACTTGCAATATGCCTAGTTGTTGTTTTGGACAGATTGTTGCTATAACTTGTATAGAGTGTATGTGTTGAACCGTTGCTCCGTTTTGAGTGTGCTCTATATGAAACTTGCTTGGTTTTGCATGTAGTTTCATATTATCATGTTGCATCCTTGTTTTGAGGTGTTTGCTTGATGTTTGTATGCATTTTTGCATCAATGCCATGTTTAACTTGTTTTGCTCATATCTTCTAGGCCGTAGCTCCAAATCTAATGAACTTTATATGTAACTTGACTAGAATCTCGTGTAGATCATCTTGGTGCATTTTAACTTGCTTTTTAACAACTTGAACATAAGGTTTATTCAGATCTGGACCAATTTCGAAATTTACATATGAGGACTTACCGGAATTGTTATATGTTGCTTGCGGCCTCATTTAAACTTGCTATGATGTCTTGCTCTTGTATGCATCATCTCTTGCCATGAGTAGCTTCATGTAGCTTTGTATTGCATCATACTTGGTTGAGCATCATGTCATGTATATGTGTGGTGTGTTTACCATCTTGTGTGCTTCTTCTCGATAGTTCCCGTTTCGTTGCGATCGTGAGGATTCGTTCATCTACGCTTGGCTCGTCTTCGTCCGTTCGTCTTCTTCCGTTCGTCTTCTTCATGGACCCGTTCTTCTTCCTTGCGGGATTTCAAGCAAGATGACCGCTACCCTGGATCTCACTACTATCATTGCTATGCTAGTTGCTTCGTTCTATCGCAATGCTGCGCTACCTGTCACCTGTTTATCAAGCCTCCCAATTTGCCATGTCAGCCTCTAACCTTTTCACCCTTCCTAGCAACCATTGTTTGGCTATGTTACCGCTTTGCTCAGCCCCTCTTATAGTGTTAGTTGTAGGTGAAGTTGAAGATTGCTCCATGGTGGACAGGATTATGTTGGGATATCACAATATCTCTTATTTAATTAATGCATCTATATATTTGGTAAAGGGTGGAAGACTCGGCCTTATGCCTGGTGTTTTGTTCCACTCTTGCCACCCTAGTTTCCGTCATACCGGTGTTATGTTCCCGGATTTTGAGTTCCTTACGCGGTTGGGTGATTTATGGGACCCCCTTGGCAGTTCACTTTGAATAAAACTCCTACAGCAAGGCCCAACCTTTGTTTTACCATTTGCCTCACCTAGCCCTTTTTCCCTTGGGTTTCTAGAGCCCGAGGGTCATCTTTATGTTAGCCCCCCGGGCCAGTGCTTCTCTAAGTGCTGGTCCGAACCAAAGCCCTTTGCAGCGCCCCCTCAGGGAAACTTGAGGTCTGGTTTTAGTTGTACGGACTGCTCATCCGGTGTGCCCTGAGAACGAGATATGTGCAGCTCCTATCAGGATTTGTCGGCACATTCGGGCGGCTTTGCTGGTCTTGTTTTACCATTATCGAAATGTCTTGTAAACCGGGATTCCAAGTCTGATCAGGTCTTCCTGGGAGAAGGTATATCCTTCGTTGATCGCGAGAGCTTATCATGGGCTAAGTTGGGACACCCTGCAGGGTATAAACTTTCAAAAGCCGTGCCCGCGATTATGGGCAGATAGGAATTTGTTAATGTCCGATTGTAGATAACTTGACACCAGATCCGAATTAAAACGCATCAACCGCATGTGTATCCGTGATGGTCTCTTTTCGGCGGAGTCCGGGAAGTGAACACGGTTTTGGGTTATGTTTGACGTAAGTAGGAGTTCAGGATCACTTCTTGATCATTGCTAGTTTCACGACCGTTCCTTTGCTTCTCTTCTCGCTCTTATTTGCATATGTTAGCCACCATATATGCTTAGTCGCTGCTGCAACCTCACCACTTTACCCCTTCCTTTCCCTTTAAGCTTTGCTAGTCTTGATACCCATGGTAATGGGATTGCTGAGTCCTTGTGGCTCACAGATTACTATAACAACAGTTGCAGGTACAGGTTTATGCGATGATCATGACGCGAGATCGATGTTTGCTTGTTTTGGAGTTCTTCTTCTGCTTCTTCTTCGATCAGGGGATAGGTTCCAGGTCGGCAGGCTGGGCTAGCAGGGTGGTTGTCATTTGAGTTTCTGTTTGTGTTTCATCCGTAGTCGGATGATGCTCTAATGTATTGTGATGTTGTATTCGTGTGGCATTGTATGCCTCTTGTATGTATCCCCATCTATTATGTAATGTTGATGTAATGATATCCACCTTGCAAAAGGGTTTCAATATGCGGTTCTATCCTTGGTGGGACCTTCGAGTCTCTTTAGGATAGTATCGCATATTGGGCGTGACAAGTTGGTATCAGAGCCTCGACCTACCTTAGGAGCTCCCCTTGATTGATCGTGTAGTTTGGCCGTTGTTGAGTCTAGAAGAAAACTGTTTTCGGAGTCTAGTAATATCGGAGAGTAGGGATTCTTTTTACTCCTGAGCCCCTTCGTCGCTCTGGTGAGGAATCTTGACGTAGGTGTTTTGAATTACTCCTCTTCCCCTTCAAATTTTTCTTTAGGATCACGCAATTGATTTTTCCGATCGTTGTTCCTCAGCTCTTGTCATCCGGTGCATTTCTCTTCAAGTTGAATTGAGCCTCTTCATCTTTGCCAAGTTCAATCTGAAGTTGTCTTTCTTTTTCCTACCCACCCACCAATTTTTTCTCCTCGGAGACAGAGTTCGTAATCGAGTATCCTTCCTACTCGTGCGAAGTCTTTGTTTTCTCTCCTCAATTGTTTCAACCGGTGTCTTCTCTTCAAGTTATTCGTCGTTTTTTCTCCCTTCCAGTTGCCTGTGTTTTCCCACCCTCCCACCCTTTTCTTCCAGGAGTCTGACTCTCTCTCGACCATCTATTTCATTCATGTGGAGCCTCCTAAGTCTTCCCTCAATCATTTCAACTGATGAATTCTCATCTCGGTGGACATTCTTCATCTCTTTTTCTTCTCCGGTGGATTCAATTCTAATTTTTTGGTAGTGATTATATTCTTTTCCTTCGATCAAGTGTTCTCCCTGCTCATTCGCCTCTCGCCAGTTTGTCCTTCCGGAGTGTTCAGGACATCTCAGGAGATTCGTCAATGTTCCAATTAATTCGAGGTTGTCACCTCATTCAAATATTTCAATTGTTCCGGTGCTTCATCTATCTGTTCATCATCCCTTTCCAATGGTGTTTTTCTCTCTAGTGGGCCCTAACCCACAGGTCTTTTCCCTGGATCTTACCTGACTCTTCTAATTTCCCTGGAGTTATTCTCAATTCTTTTCAAGTGTGACGTAAGAATGAATTTCATCAGTCATATGCCTTGTCCAAGATCGCTTTCAAATTCTTTTCATTATTGGCTCAACCTTTTCGGTTTTCATTCTCCCGGAGTATCTCAGTATTTTGGTGCTGTTTCTCGTCGTCACTTGAAGACCGAAGAAGAGTTTTTCCTCTCAATCTTTCCGTTCTCCCGAAGATTCGTGGTTCTAGCTTCATATTATCCTCGCGAATTATTCCATTTGTTAGATATTCTTTGCTTAACCATCCGGAGTATGTCAGAAGTTGTTTTCCCGTTTCTTTTCATTGGAGGCCATCATTCCAGAAGAATTCTTCGTCCTCACTTTTCAGCTACCATTATCCAATTATCCCGGTGCTTCATTCAAATGTTCTTTAAGTAGCTTGAGTTCTTCCTGTTCCTTGTATCTAAATCCCCTCAGCCATATTTGATCGTCTACTTCTTCCCGGTGATTCATTCTCTTTCATCACTCATTTTCGAATTCTTACGGTGGTTCGTTCAAGATTATTTTTCCTTGATTATCATATCTATTCATTCGTTCTTTTCAATCCTACCGGTGGTTCATGAAGACCTTATCAAGTTTGCGATATGTCACTTCTCAATCCTTTTCAAGAAGAATAAGTAATATGCAAAATCCATTGCTTGTCATCAATTTAATTTGATGAAGGATAAGCATACAATAAATCTTATTCTTATTTCCTCAAAGTGATTAATTCCTTCTTTAGGAGTTTGTTCTTGATGAATAAATTCTAGTTCCAAGTGTTTTTCATCTTTTCTTTTCCGGAGTTCAAATATCCTCGGCATCTCGTCGAAAACCTCCATCTAAATCACCACAAGGCTAATCTTCTTCTTTCTTCCTTTGTTCTATCTCATCATCCTTTTGTTACCGGAGTTCTTCATGGTGGTTCTTCATGATTTAATTCATTCTTCAAGAGTTCATCAAGACTTTGTTGGTGGAATTCAAATATATTTTCTTCTTGCATCTCAAAGTGCAACTAATTCTCCATATTCTTTTGAAGTGGAGTTTTGCATTTCTTCGTTCTTCTGAGCTATCCAATCATTTCCGGTTGTGGCCGGTTGTTACCTTATAATCTTGAGATGTTACCTATAAGACCACAACAAGCTTATTCTTTTTGTTGTTG